>NC_057745.1:21778806-21780511 GCF_004010195.1 Chiloscyllium plagiosum | reverse complement strand
AACATAGGACTGGGATATCATAGCAATAACAGAAACTTGGCTCAGGGATGGGCAGGACTGGCAGCTTAATGTTCCAGGATACAAATGCTACAGGAAGGATAGAAAGGGAAGCAAGAGAGGAGGGGGGGGGGGTGGCATTTTTGATAAGGATAGCATTACAGCTGTGCTGAGGGAGGATATTCCTGGAAATACATCGAGGGAAGTTATTTGGGTGGAACTGAGAAATAAGAAAGGGATGATCACCTTATTGAGATTGTATTATAGACCCCCCAATAGTCAGAGGGAAATTGAGAAACAAACTTGTAAGGAGATCTCAGCTATCTGTAAGAATAATCTGGTGGTTATGGTAGGGGATTTTAACTTTACAGACATCGACTGGGACTGCCATAGTGTTAAAGGTTTAGATGGAGAGGAATTTAGTGTGTACAAGAAAATTTTCTGATTCAGTATGTGGATGTACCTACTAGAGAAGGTGCAAAATTTGACGTACTCTTGGGAAATAAGGCAGGGCAGGTGACTGAGGTGTCAGTGGGGGACCACTTTGGGGCCAGCGACCATAATTCTATTCGTTTTAAAATAGCGATGGAAAAGGATAGACCAGATCTAAAAGTTGAAGTTCTAAATTGGAGAAAGGCCAGTTTTGACGGTATTAGGCAAGAACTTTCAAAAGCTGATTGGAGGCAGATGTTCGCAGGTAAACGGACGGCTGGAAAATGGGAAGCCTTCAGAAATGAGATAGCAAGAATCAGAGAAAGTATATTTCTGTCAGGGTGAAAGGGAAGGCTGGTAGATATAGGGAATGCTGGATGACTAAAGAAATTGAGGGTTTGCTTAAGAAAAAGAAGGAAGCATATGTCAGGTACAGACAGGATAGATCGAGTGAATCCTTAGAGTATAAAGAAAGTAGGGGTATACTTAAGAGGGAAGTCAGGAGGGCAAAACGGGGACATGAGATAGCTTTGGCAAATAGAATGAAGGAGAATACAAAGGGTTTTTACAAATATATTAAGGACAAAAGGGTAACTAGCGAGAGAATAGGGTCCTCAAAGATCAGCAAGGCGGCCTTTGTGTGGAGCCACAGAAAATGGGGGTGTTACTAAATGAATATTTTGCATCAGTATTTACTGTGGAAAAGGATATGGAAGATATAGACTGTAGGGAAATAGATGGTGACATCTTGCAAAATGTCCAGATTACAGAGGAGGAAGTGCTGGATGTCTTGAAATGGTTAAAGGTGGATAAATCCCCAGGACCTGATCAGGTGTACCTGAGTACTCTGTGGGAAGCTAGAGAAGTGATTGCTGGGCCTCTTGCTGAGATTCTTGTATCATCGATAGTCACAGATGAAGTGCCGGAAGACTGGAGGTTGGCAAACGTGGTGCCACTGTTTAAGAAGGGTGGTAAGGAGAAGCCAGGGAACTATAGACCAGTGAGCCTGACCTCAGTGGTGGGCAAGTTGTTGGAGGGAATCCTGAGGGACAGGATGTACATGTATTTGGAAAGGCAAGGACTGATTCAGGATAGTCAACATGGCTTTGTGCGTGGGAAATCATGTCTCACAAACTTGATTGAGTTGTTTGAAGTAACACAGAAGATTGATGAGGGCAGAGTAGTAGATGTGATCTATATGGACTTCAGTAAGGCATTTGATAAGGTACCCCATGGGAGACTGATTAGCAAGGTGAGATCTCATGGAATACAGGGA
>NC_057745.1:21776221-21778096 GCF_004010195.1 Chiloscyllium plagiosum | reverse complement strand
AAAGATATAAAAGAGACCTAAGGGGCAACTTTTTCATGCAGAGCGTGGTACATGTATGGAATGAGCTGCCAGAGGAAGTGGTGGAGACTGGTACAATTGCAACATTTAAGAGGCATTTGGATGTGTATATGAATAGGAAGGGTTTGGAGGGATATGGGCCGGGTGCTGGCAGGTGGGACTAGATTGGGTTGGGATATCTGGTCGGCATGGACGGGTTGGACCGAAGGGTCTGTTTCCATGCTGTACATCTCTATGACTCTATGACTCTATAACTGGCTTTGGGAGTCAGGAATGAGCTTTTCATTCCAGCATTTGTAAACTCTGACGTGCTCTTGTAGTATTTAAATGATTAATCCAGTTGAATTTCTGTTCAATTGTACCTGCAGGCTGTTGATGGCAAGGTTTGTGATGGTAACATCATTGAATGTCAAGGATTGCTGACTAGATTCTCTCTTGTTGGCGATGGTCATTTTCTGGCACATTTGTGGTGCAAGTGTTACTTACCCCTTCTCAGTCTAAATCTGGATATTGTCCAGATCTTGCTGTATTTGAACTTTGTCTGCTTCAGTATCTGAGAAGTTGTGACTGGTGCTGAACATTATGCAATCATTACCAAACATCCCATTTCTAACCTTACGATGGAGGGAAGCAGCCAAAGACAATTAGGCCTAGGATACTACCCTGAGACCTCTGTGTTGGTGCTGAAATTACTGATCTCCAATATCCACAACCATTTCCTTTGTGATAGCTGTCAAACAACCATCTGACAGTGTATCCCTGATTCCTATTAATCCTACTGTTGCTAAAGTTCCTTGATGCCACACTTGGTCAAATGCAGCCTTAATGTCAAGGGCTGTCACTCTCACCTCACCTCTGGAATTCAACTCTTTTGTCCAACTTGAACCAAGGCTGTAATGAAGTCAGGAACCTGTTGGAACCCAACTGGGTATCACTGACAGGTTGTGGTTGAGAAACAGCTGCTTGATAGCACTGTTCATGCCACCTTCCATCACTTTACTGATGACCACGAGTAGACTGATGGGATGGTATTTGGCTGCATTGGATTTGTCCTGCTTTTTGTGGAAGGGTGGGGGACAATTTTCTACCTCATCAGGGGATTCCAATGTTGTAGCTGTACTGGAACAGCTTGGCTAGGGGCTATACAAAATAATTTAAATCCTAAATATGGAAACATAGGATTAACAGATGAAAGATCCTGTCAGATTTTCTTCTTCAGCAAAGTGAGGTCAATGTTTCTTTATTAATTCCTGTCTAACAGACACAAGATAAAGTGTCTGTTTTGATAGTTGTCTTGTTTTGCCTCAGGTCTTTCCAACACGTTGTCTGTAGTGCCAAGACTATAGGGGGACGGAAGGAAATTTTTTGCGTTTATTCTATTGTGTGGCAGCTCTCAAATTTCCTGACTGTCATCCAAAGAATATCACTGGTCAGAAATGGTGGAACCTGACAAAGGTCATCTTTTGCTGGTTGGAAATTTACATGTGAAACCTCATCAGAAAATGAACCTTTTGAAGAAATGAGATCAGTTAGTCATTACGTAAAATAGAGAATATGAAATAAGTATTCAATTGATATCCTTAAAACATAGAAACATAGAAAAATACAGCGCAGTACAGGCCCTTTGGCCCTCGATGTTGCGCCGATCCAAGCCCACCTAACCTACACTAGCCCACTATCCTCCATATGCCTATCCAATGCTCGTTTAAATGCCCATAAAGAGGGAGAGTCCACCACTGCTACTGGCAGGGCATTCCATGAACCCACGACTCGCTGAGTAAAGAATCTACCCCTAACATCTGTCCTATACCTACCACCCCTTAATTTAAAGCTATGCCCCCTCGTAATAGCTAACTC
>NC_057745.1:21746759-21774391 GCF_004010195.1 Chiloscyllium plagiosum | reverse complement strand
TACCCTAGTCATTTTTTTATTCCTGACATACCTATAGAAAGCCTTAGGGTTTTCCCTAATCCTACCAACTAAGGACCTTTCATGTCCCTTCCTTGCTGCTCTTAGCTCTCTCTTCAGATCCTTCCTGACTACCTTATAACTCTCAATCGCCCCAATTGAACCTTCATGCCTCATCTTTACATAGGTCGCCCTCTTCCCTTTAACAAGGGATTCCAATTCCTTATTAAACCACGGCTCCCTCACACGACCCTTTCCTCCCTGCCTGACAGGTACATACTTATCAAGGCCACTCAATAGTTGCTCCTCGAACAAGCTCCACATATCAATTGCGCCCTTCCCTTGAAGCCTACTTTTCCAAGCCACGCATCCTAAGTCGTGCCTCACCGCATCATAATTTCCCTGCCCCCAGCTATAACTCTTGCCCTGCAGTGCACACTTATCCCTCTCCATCACTAGAGTAAAAGTCACCAAATTGTGGTCACTGTCCCCAAAGTGCTCACCTACCTCCAATTCTAACACCTGACCTGGTTTTGGAATAAATTAGGAGGAGAGTTAGAATCAAAAGAAGGAACATTTGCAAAAGGGAAGGACAAAAACAGACAATAAAGGATTTAAAATGGGGGTAAACAGGTTTGTCCTGGGATTGCTTTTCAGCTCACTTGTTCTCTGCTTATCGAAATCAGAAAATAATTCATTCCTAACTATTTATTTGCCTTTGGTCTCTGCTTTAGCCATATTATACACATTCATCCAAAAGTTACATAGATCATTACACATGTTAACACACAATTCGTCTTCTATAATCTTTGCATTTCCATTCTGAATTTATACTCTTTCTAATCTGCACAAGTTGCACTGTTTCATTGTATGTTAGATGCTGCATGCATCCTTCATAACTGGGGGGTGTTAGAGCAGAGCACAGGTCACTGAAGCAGCAGCTCCATCAATAATGTATTTTGACAGATTTTGCAAGCAACTGCTGCAGAAAGATAGTGTCATCAGATAATGGGAGTGAGAACTTGGGTTAGCTGCCCTACGCGTACACTGTGAGAAGATACAGGATTTCCTTCTTTGCGTTCCAGTCTAATACATACTGAAGTAAACATTATTCAGTATCTTGACACCAAGACCATAGATATATAAAAAGAACTGGAAAATACAAAGGACTGCAAAAGGTACACGGATGTGACTGGTGAATTGGTACACTGTCAATTTATCAGAATACTGTATGGGTCTAAATTATTCTCAATTTGCACTGCTTTGTGGAAAAGATATTTGGATTATTACTGCACTTGAATGCAATACTGTTTACAAAGGCACAGCTCGCTTTGGGCAGGGCAATCAGCCAACTGTCTCTGACAGTCAAGTATATTTGTTACCACAATTTTATCACTGGATAAGGGTCTTACATCAGTGCTAACTGCGTTCAAATGATGCTGTGTAAGCTCCTGTGTGCACATTACAATGATAAAGAATGTCTTCAATTTGTGATGTGCTTTACGCAAGATGAATGTAACTGTAATGCTTGATTTTTTGTTATTTCTCCTATTTGAATGAGTTAAAGTGCAGGAAGATTGCTTGTCTGTCTCATTGTAACAGGCAGGAAGTACAATGACAACCAAAGCAAACAGACCACTACGTAGCACACTGACACACCGAAGAATTGGCAATCTACTCAAGTAGTCTTTACAGTATGGAAGGAGGTCATTTGGCCCATCGGATCCACACGGACCCTCCAAAGAGCATTCCATCCACTCCTCTACCATGAATTTTCCAGGCCAATCCACCTAACCTGCACATCTTTGGACTGAGGGGGGAAACCAGAGCACCTGGCAGAAACCCTCGCAGGCAGGGAAAGAATGTGCAAACTCCACACAGACAGTCACCCAAGGGAGGAATTGCACTCAGGTCCCTGGTGCTGTGAGGCGGTAGTGCTAACCACTGAGCCACCATGCTATCCATGCTATGGTCACGGTTTGCATTCCACATGCTGATAGGAAGTATTTATTGCTATCTGTTAGCACAGAGCTTGTTACAGACAGGTTGAAGAAAAAAGGGCACTTGCAAACTTGTTTATGGAGCTGAATGTTGCATCACAAACACTCAACTTTTCAACACCTTGGAAAATGCCAACTTCATGTTCACCTCAATGAGAGGCCACCCCTTAAGCTCAATGGAGAACATGTCCAACAGATTAACTTCACATTGGTTATGTTTCAGATATAAACTTTGAAGTGTATGTATAGATGTTTGATTACAGCTTTTAATAAGCAAATATATTCTGTTTAAAGATCATTCGAAGAAGAAAAGTAGCTGCAATTGAATGAAGGTCCATTTCATTGAGAGAAGTAAATGGGAAGATCTACATCTCGGCATTCAACAGAAGTGTCAACTGTTATTGATCGTTTTGTTTTCTTTGAATCAGTAAATTATACCGCAACACATATTTGGATCCCTTGCCTTCATATTGAAAGTCACACGACAATTAGAAACACAGGTAGGGGCAACAATGCCTTGATTGTTAATAAAACAGAAGGGCTATGTGCAAAAATTTGTATGTGTGGATAGTATTGAAAGGAAATGAATTACCAATACATTTCATCAGAAGGTACTTTTCTAGAAGAGCTGTCCTGTACTAATAACTGAGGAAAATTACAGCAAATTGTCCATTCTTCTTTTATATAGTAAAGGTATATCGCCCATATAATTTCTCACAGACATTCAGCAGCATCATTGTTTTATAATATAATGGGTGGCACCAATAAACTGCAATGGGAATAATATGACAAGGATTAAATACAACATTTACAGGGATGCAATTTAAGTGCATGAATTTTAATATATTTGGAACTGGAAAACAATTACAACATTTAGAAGGCATCTGGATGAGTTTAAGAATAAGAAGGGTTTAGAAGGATATAGGCCAAATGCTGGCAAATGGGACTAGGTCAGATTGGGATGTCTGGTCAGTGCAGACGAGTTAGACCAAAGGGTATCTTTCTGTGCTGTATGACTCTACGACATTTAAAAATAAGTTAATAAATGTTTAGTGGTCATAGACACATCCAAAATGTAATCCAAATTTCAAAATAGTTTAAGTATTTTTTCTTGGTAATAAGGTTTAGTGTGACTACCCAAAACTGAAAAGTTCAATGTCTGGTCAGTTGTATCTTGCAAGTATGGTGATAGCTCTGCATGCAGGTTTGCTCACTGAGCTGGAAGGTTCGATTTCAGACATTTCATCACCATACTAGGTAATATCATCAGTAAGCCTCTGGATGAAGCAGTGGTGGCAAGGCCCACTTTCTATTTACATGTTTAGGTTTCCTGGAGTTGGTGATGTCATTTCCTGTGGTGACATCATTTTCTGTTGTGACATCATTTCTTGCACTTTCTCTCAGGGGGTGGTAAATGAGATCCAAATCAATGTGTTTGTTGGTAGAGTTCTGGTTGGAGTGCCATTTCTAGGAATTCTCGTGCATGTTTCTGTTTGGCTTGTCCTAGGATGGATGCGTTGTCCCAGTCAAAGTGGTGTCCTTCCTCAGCTGTATGTAAGGATACTTGTGACAGAGGGTCATGTCTTTTTCTTTGGTGATAGCTTTTAATGGGTGATTGCTTACTCAGGTTTTTGAAGATAAGAACATTTTACCTTCAATGTGGTTGTTCCCTTTTTGCCTGAAGTTTCATGCGTTTGTTCAATAAGATAGTTGGGTTGAAGTATACTTTATAGGAGCAAATTACGGCAAATGCTGGAGTCTGTACTGAAAACAAAAAATGTGGGTCGAGAGTGTGGTGCTGGAAAAGCACAGCAGGTCAGGCAGCATCCGAGGAGCAGGAGAATCGACGTTTCAGGCATATGCCCTTCCTGATGAAGGGCATATGCCTAAAATGTCAATCATCCTGCTCCTCGGATGCTGCCTGACCAGCTGTGCGTTTCCAGCAACACACTCTCGACTCTGATCTCCAGCATCTGTAGTCCTCACTTTCTCCTCCCTGAAAACAAAAAATGCTGGAGGTCACAAGGGGTCGGGCAGCAACCATGGAGAGGGAGCAAGTTAGCATTTCAAGTCTAGATGAAGTCATCTAGCATGCTCTGTCTCCATGGATGCTGCCCGACCCGCCGTGACCTCCAGCATTTTTTGTTTTCAGTAAAATGTACTTTAATTGGGTAACATTTCTTCAGTGTGAGATTGATTGTGAATGTTGCAAATTTTGTGGAATGACGGTGAGCAATGGGCTTAGCACTCACATGAATAAGAAACTTCACTACCCAGCAATGCAGTTATGGCGGGGGGGGGGGGGGGGGAGTGCCACTGTTACAGTTGCAGTTAAAGAAAAGTTGAAGAAAGAAAGATTAAGAGATGTTGCCCAGCTTCCATCCTAAAGTTCTGGGGTTTCACACACAAGTAGAAACTGTCCTGAAGGCCAGTTGAAATTATTTCCAAAACTCTGTTCCCAGTCACCACAAAAGGTAGATGACACAGACACACCCACGTTGATGGGCAAAGGGATCAACCAATGAATAGATCTGGATTAACAATCCACACTCTTCCATGATAATAGACTTTTTATTAGATTGTAAACTGGGAATCCGCCTTATATTCCTGGCCTCTATAATAATTAAAAACATATATACTGACAGACCACACGGTTCAATGAAAGCTAATTTCATTTTATTGTTGGAAGAAATATACACAGCAGCAAATAAAACAGCACTTAATGTGATAATTATGATAATTTAACACAATGCAACAAAGCATTTTAATTTCTGAAATTTCACAGCTTTATTTAAATAAGTCACTAAAATAACATGAACCTTGTCATACTGCTGCACTTTTTAAAGTTCTGTTTTAGAAATGATCTGGAGATTAACCAAAAGAAGTGGTGAAAACTGGACATTCTTATCTCAGTCAGAAAGACCGCTATCATACTGCCAATTACAGCAGACCAATGGCACACAAAACCTTAGGAACACTAGATGAATGGACATGTCATACCTTATCTTGACTTGGCACATCCAATTAAAACTTCTACACAACATAATCAAATTAGACATAAGAAAAGACGGTTTATCTTCAGATTAAAGCCTCTGACCTGTGTTTTTACAAATTCCCAACACCCCACACAAGCTACAGGAACTCATGTCTGTGGTTATGTAGCCACCCTTTTAACACTGGTTTATTCAAAACCATTCACATTTCTCTGTACGCAACTAAAGCCATTAAATTAAAAACAAATTGGGAAAATGGCAGAGCTTTGTAATGTGCAGCTGTACTTCCATTACAGGAAGATTGTGTGTGATGTGAATTAAGTAGGGAATTGGCAAAAACAATCCCTATCTGATTTCCCAGCCTGGAATGCCTATTCCAGGCCAGAGGCACAGATCCCAAAGGCTGAAAAATCCACCCTACGATTCATTAGGTGCTTAAACAATTTTGTATAATTTATG
This sequence comes from Chiloscyllium plagiosum, assembly GCF_004010195.1. NCBI lineage: Eukaryota > Metazoa > Chordata > Chondrichthyes > Orectolobiformes > Hemiscylliidae > Chiloscyllium > Chiloscyllium plagiosum. The sequence goes on along the minus strand of NC_057745.1, from coordinate 21,768,942 downwards.
TTATGACTGAGGTAGAATCTGGGATAAGTACCAAGGCACTTATAGGGGCCAGGATGCAAGATTCATCAAGAGCTGACCTAAATGGCATTATATAAAGAATGCTCAGATGGGGAATTGATCATTTTTGGACACTATTTCAAGTGCAGCATGAAACCCATTGTAAAACTTTCTCAATTTCAGACTGACAGTTACCTCAACCTGCAATGTTTCCATTTCCCAGTACAGGAAATTTGTGGCCTCGCCCAGCACATATAGTGCCAAATTTGGATGAATTTTATTCTGTGGCCTATAGCCACCAGGAACCGTATTTCATATAGCATTCTAACCAGAAACATTTAATCAGCTAAGGCTCAATGGTAGCACTGAGTCAAAGGATAGTGCACCCAAACCTTATTTCAGAGACTTGAACACCGTCGAGAGGACATTTCAGTGCAGTGCTGGGGGAAAGCTACATTGTCAGAGATGCCATCTTTCAGACAAATTACGACTGGATGGATTTCTGTGTATAACTTCACTGTTGGTGGTCACAAGGGAAAAACTTATTGAAACCATTTATTCTAGCTAATGGAAAATAATGCAAGAACTATTCAGAGGGGCTGCTGTTTGTTGACAACGTGGCACTAGGCTCCCGCATTTATTTTTGTTCGTGATGGGTGTCAGAGGATATTCTGTTACTAGATGGTGATGGAAAAATTTTATTTATGTGTATAATCTATAGACAATTTTGGGAAGTATCAATGCAAATGTATTTTGCTTTTTTAAAATCTGATGCACCAGAATTAGGTATCAAACAACAGGTCAGTTTTAACTTACAAAATGCCTGTACTCGATTTATTGTGATCTACCTTTTAGTATTTATGAATCAATGTAATTTTTGATCTCTGCGATCCAGAGCAATCAAGGTTTATACACAGGTTACTTAGATTATTGTGTCTGCTCCAACTCTCTTAAAGTGTTATCCACTTGAATCTAAATCCCTAGTTTTCCTCATGTTTGCCTTCTGGTGCAATAGGTAATTAAGAAGGCAAATGGAATTTTGTCTTTCATTGCTAAAGGGATTGAGTTTAAAAGCAGGGAGGTTATAGGCTGCAGCTGTATAGGGTGTTGGTGAGGCCACACCTGGAGTACAGTTTTGATTTCTTTAATTGAGAAAGTATGTACTGGCACTGGAGGGGATGCAGAGGTTCATGAGGTTGATTCTGGAGTTGAGGGGGTTGGCTTAGGATGAGAGACTGAGTTGACTTGGATTATATTCATTGGAATTTAGAAGAATGTGTGGGGATCTTATATAAAATTAAGAAGGGAATAGATAAGACAGAAGTAGAAAGGATGTTTCCACTGGCGAGTGAAACTAGGACATGCCTCAAAATAGGGGGAGCAGATTTAGGACTGAAATGAGAAGGAATTTCTTCACCCAGAGGGTTGTGAATCTATGGAATTCCCTGCCCAGTGAAGTAGTTGAGGTTTCCTTAGTAAACTATTTTAAAGCTAAGATAGATAATGTTTTGAACAGTAAAGGAATTGAGGGTTATGGTGGACCTGAGGCTACAAAAAGATCAGCCATGATCTTATTGAATGGTGGAGCAGGCTCGAAGGGCCAAACGGCCTACTCCTGCTCCTAGTTGTTATGCTATTATGTTCTTCTTTTATAAACCTATGAAAGGATTCTGTGAGTACCACTGTTAGAGATTTCCCTTTCTGAACAACCCATTAATAAAAAGAAAAAATGTTGTAATCTCACCTTTTGTTCTGTTGGCAATGATTGTAAATTTATTTCCACTTACTGAGTGGAAGCAAACAATTTCCTCTCCTTTCTCTACCAAACCATCACAATTTGCATACTACCCAGGAGTTACAATAGACAACTTGCATTTGTGTAAGTTTTAGTATCTCTCTTCGGAGCAAGGTGCTGTCCCTATTAATTTTTCGATCTTACACTTCTTGCAAACAATTACACATAATAAAACATTCCTTGAGCTATTTACATATCTAACACCAAAAACCTATTTTTCATATTCCGTCACACAATCCTTTAGATTCACTTTGTTCCTGTCAGAATAACTTTCTTTCTGCGTGTTCTTTACAGACGTTAATATTGTTGTCAAAAAACCTTCTCGGATGATCAGCTTTGACTTGCATCACTGTTCTCAGCACTCATGAATGAACTGTTTCGTAAAATGATCCCCTCAAATTTTCCCAAAAAAGGTTGGTGGTGGTGGGGGGGTGGTGGTGATGGAGTTGTCGTTTCTGGTTCAGGGGAAGAGAAGAGGAAGTTGAAAACCTGGGGGAGTCAAGCTCACAATTTCCAAAAGATTTGCAGCTTTCTCTAATGCATTTTCAATCCAGTTGAGGTGCAACACCTCTGTGTGAAAATCCAGAAATGCCTCCATTTGTCGTCTTAGCAGGACTAATTTGGAAATATCTGAACAGATCTGAGTAGAGCCAGATTGAATTTGGAATGAATTCGGGAGGCCATCACCAGTAGTTATGGCAACAGTCATTACCATAGCAACAATGTCTGAGCACAGAACTTGCACTGGCCAAATAAAATCAATTATGGCACTGGAAAATATGAATAGACTGCAAATAAAAGCACCCACTTTGAGCTTGCATTTTTGAAGCTGCCTAGCATCAACATATTATAGAAAATTCACATCTTTTGGTGTGAATGCTGTCAGAATAATATGCAAACTCAAAATTCAATGACTCAGGGTTAGAACATAGCAGGACATCTTGAAACCTGGAATAAACAAAAAGAGATGTTATCCATGAGTAGTTTAGCTATAGGTACTACTTAAAATGTGAGGATGGAAACAGTAAAACTTCAAATGAAGTTCTTGGGTATAGTGTCAATGGTTGGGTTGGGCAAAAAGATACAGGTTAATAGCCTTTGATGCTTCATATCCAGAAGGAAAATACTTAGATTGATTGAATTGTACAGAACCAAAGGAAGTCATTCAGCCCAGCCTGCCCATTCTAGCTCATTGAAACAGCTGTCTACGTTGTCTTGCATCCATTTTTCTTTCCCATCTCTTGTCCAATTGCCCTTTGAAAGTTATTACAGAATTTGATTCAACCATTCATTGCTAAATTTGGAACACAATGGGTGAAGTAATTTCTCTCCATTTCCCCCTTGGGTCTATTATCAGTTATTTAAACAAAAACATTTGCTGACCCACTCACCAGAGAAAATGGTTTCTTCCTATTTGCTCTATTGTGGCCCTTTGTAGTTTTCAATATCATTAAATCTTACAGGGAGGTGGCAGCCTAGTGGTATTATCACTGGACTGTTAATTCAGAGACCTAATTAATGTTCTGATGACCTGGGCTCAAATCCTGGTATGGTAAATGGTGGAATTTTAAATCAATAAAAAAGATTGGAATTAAAAGTCTAATAATGACCATGAATCCATCGTCAGTTGGGAAAAGCCCATCTGGCTCACTCATATCCTTTAAGGAAGGAACCTGTCATCCTTACTGGTCTACCCTACATGTGACTCCAGACCCATAGCAATGTAGTTGACTTATAACTGCCCCTTTGGGCAATTAGGGATGGGCAATAAATGCTGACTTAAGTAACGATATCCTGTGCATGAATAACAAAAAAAACCCTTTTCTACTACAAAGAAAACAAACAAATAAATAAACTTTTCAACCTTGATTTCCCTCACTTCTGGCAATCCTCCTTAAAAACCAATTGGATGGTCAACCGTACTGAGTCATTTACCTTGTGACCGAAATGTGTCACCCCAAATGTGAAACCCCAAGAATGCTCCCCTGATTGATTATAGGGACAGCACTGCTGTGTGAGACTTGTACATAACAAGCATGCCGTCTGGTACTTTACTGGGCCCATTCTAAATATTTAAACAAAATCACTGAACATCACAATACTTTGCTGGGGAATAACGCAGACCAAGCCAGATATCTGAGCTTTGCTGCCCCGTTCTGGGGATTATGTCAGTTTTCTGTGCCATGTCTCCAAAAGCCAACAAGCAACCCAAACACAACAGAACTGCTGCTGTGAATCACACACCTGACAGCAATGAGATGGCAGATCTCTAGGACAACAGGCACCTTTCACAAGAGAGGAGAAAGTGCTGATGTTGGAGATCAGAGTCGAGAATGTCATGCTGGAAAAGCACAGCATGTCAGACAGCATCCGAGGAGCAGGAGAAGTGACATTTTGGGCAAGAACCCTTTTTCAGGAATGAGGGCTCATTCTTGATGAAGGGTTCTTGTCCGAAATATCGATTCTCCTGCTCCTCAGGTGCTGCCTGACCTGCTGTGCTTTTCCAGCATCACACACTCGACCTTTCACAACACACTTGTCAACTTCCATTTGACACTATTTCTCAGCTGAGGAAACAGATACATTGTGGAGATGATAAACAGATTGATAATTCTATTATCAATTATATTCTACTACTGTCACCGACCATCATGAAGGTTTTCATTAGCATCCCAGGTAAATATGTTGGAAGTAAACCAGCTTCTGCATAGGTTCAGTTAGTGGACTGATAGATATGACAAATAATTTCCAATTAATATGGGGGAAAATCTTGCTCTGGGGAAATTTCTGAACATAGCAGACTGAGTCACACAGTGACTGCTGAGTTAGTTATCAGCTCCTTCTTGTACAATAAAATTTATATTTCACAGTTTGGCATTGACTCACTTTAAATAAATGAGGATTTTAACAAAACATCTGCTGTACAAAGAAAAAAATACTAACTATTTGTGCTGGTTCATGTCTATTTCAAGGTATGTACTATTAGCACCACACTTTGCGAATCAATGCAGCCAGAAACAATTTGTCATGTAGACATGAGATAAAAATATGAATAACACAAAGTCAAAGTAGTGTGGATTTTGAAAATCTGAAATCAAAATAGACAAGGCAGGAAATTCTTGCACTTTAATTTTCTGATGAGTTCTAAGCAAAGGTCATTGACCTGAAATATTAACTCTGTTTCTCTCTCCATGGATGTTGCCAGACCTGCTGAGTCTTTCTAGGATTTTTGTCTTCATTTAAATGGAACCTCAGAAATTGGAAATTGCTAGTTTTGTTTTACCAATGTCCTAGCTCATCTCCATCCCTTTCACAAACATTGTAAAAACAAACCTTCTCAGCTGAACCTCTTTGCCTCCCTTTCGCTTATTCATTTCTGGCATGTGGGTGTCTGGTTAGGTCAACACTTGTTGCCCATCTTTAAATGCTCTGGACAATATGATGGTCAGCAGGCTTCCTGAGCTGTTGCAGTCCTTGGTGTGTAAGTACTGTCAGGGAGGGTGCTCCAGGATTTTGGCTCAGCAACAGTTCCAAAGCAGGATGGCCTGTGGCTTGGAGGCAAACGTGGAGGGAATCATATTTCAATGCATCTCTGCCCTTGTCTTTCTCATTGGTAGACAATGCAAATGGAGGCATAGCTGCTAAAGGAGCTTTGCTGAGTCATTGCAGTGCTTCTGTGGATGGGACATACTCCTGGCACTGAGCATTGGTGGTGAAGGGAGTGAATGTTGAAGATGTAGAATGAGGCACTAATCAGGTGAGCTGCTTTGTCCATTCAAGCATTTTGAATGTCGCTGGAGCTGTATTTATCCTGGCATGTGGTGAGCATGCCATCACCCTCCTGGTTTGTGCCTGGTAGATGGCAGGCAGGAAGTGAGGAGGCAGGTGAGTTACTTGCCAAGAAGGCCTCACCTTGAACCTGCTTTTGCAGGTGTTCATGTAGCTGGTCCAGTTAATAATAACAGGATGTTGATGGTGGATTCAAGATTCGATTGGGGCTGGAAAAGCACAGCAGGTCAGGCAGTATCCGAGGAGTAGGAAAAATCAATGTTTCGGGCCAAAACCCTTCATCAGGAATGTTGATGGTGGATGGTTTACTGATGGCAGTGTGATTTAATATCAAGGGTTAATAGTTAGAGTGTCTCTTGTTGGAGGTGGCAATTGCCTGGCATTTGTGTGGCTTGCTGTTACTTACCACCTGCTCGCTGATACCTGAATATTGCTCAGGTTTTCATGTATATTCCTCCAGTTTCCTAACCTCTTTTTCATGAAACAAACCTCCGTTGCACTTTAATGAAAGGGGTCATTTAAAAGGGTAAGTTGTGAAATATAATTAACAGCTTACACTTTTCTTGGGCATTACTTGTAAACAATAAATATCCTCATAAGACTTCTATATCTTGCTCTCAATGTCAGTAAACTTGTACAATACCTTGATACAGAGCTTAAAAATGTGTTACTGGAAAAGCGCAGCAGGTCAGGCAGCATCAAAGGAGAAGGAGAATCGACGTTTCGGGCATAAGCCCTTCTTCAGGGCTTTCCTGAAGAAGGGCTTATGCCCAAAATGTCGATTCGATTCTCCTTCTCCTTTGATGCTGCCTGACCTGCTGCGCTTTTCCAGCTACACATTTTTAAGCTCTGATCTCCAGCATCTGCAGTCCTCACTTTCTCCCAATACCTTGATACAGTTCACTTGTGTTGACTGAGTAATTAACATTAGGTATAAACAGGTGGAGGACATTGATTGGTTAAGTATGTTGAGCACATATGGAGCCCTCTTCGGTGCTGTGGTAGTGTCCATACCATTGGACTGGGAGGCCTGAGTTCAGGTCTTATCAGTTCCAGAGATGTGTAATGACATCTTTGAACAGTTCGAATCGAAAAATAGTTTAAATAAAACAAAAGGGCTCTCTTGTGGCACAGAGGTAGTGTCCCTGTCCCTGTACCAGAAGCCCAGCTTCAAGTCTCATCTGTTCCAGACACCTGTAATAACATCTCCGAACAGGATGGTTAGAAAAATAGGCTAAATTAGATAAGTATTTTGAGCACATGTGAAAAGTCGATGGCTTGCCTAAACATCTAAAGTGCTGGACGCAGGTTCCAATTTCTTGAGGGCCCTTCAAGGGCTAGTTAATTAGTTAAACGGATTTTGTTTTCAAAACAGCATAAAAGGGATTAGCTTCCCTTTCCAACTCCACATGGATTTAACCCCCTTCCTTTGCATCTGGTGGTCTACATTGGCCTTGCCGGGCTTTGCACGTAATTTGATTAATTGGAAACATGGGTGATTTATTGGTGGTTGATAATAGATGAAAAGTATGACATGATTTGGTGCTGGGAGAAACAAAAAGCCATTCGTTGTGTGATAACACTCCTGGATATACAAAACCAGAAAGAATAAAAGGGATCTGTTGGGAGAGTAATATACGGATCACGAGGAGGTGGAGATATGTAATGCTGCATTCCGTAAATTAACCTATTATCCAGAAAAGGAATTGTCTTTGGTTTCATATTTCACCATTTGGCTTGGTTCCATTTAACAGCAACTCTGTTTACCTCATCAACATTCAGCACCATGCCAACACCTCCCTTTCATTCACCTTGCTTTTGTTCCAAACCTGCTGCTCTTCCCTTGAGAATTTTAGGCTGCCAACTCACCAAGCAGATACTTGTAGTTCTTTCAGATTGAGCATTAAAATGAATGAATATTATTAAGGCTCTATTGATATGTGCTTAACCCTTTTCCCTTAATTCAATTTGGAAATTATCCCATTAAGATTTAAAGAAAAATGCACCCCCCTTTGGCAGCTTAATAGTGCCTTTCATCTGACAATTCTGAGGTGCCTTTACTTTGGGAACCTGTGATAAAACAGAGACCTCGGAGAACTGACTCAAAGCAAACTTAAAGTACCTTTCAAAGATACTCCTGAGTGCTGGCTGGGAAATAGAACACAAAGTGTTTTGGGGAACTAGGTCCAGAATATGTGATGTTTGAAACTTGTATAAGAAAAGACCAGGAGAAGTGAGTTAATCAGAGAAGGCTAGAGGATGGATATTGCCGTGTAGATAGAGAGAAACAAGGAATTTGACAATGAGCATGAGAATTATCACGCTTGGTGTGTTGGGAACATGTTTACAATACAGCATACAAAAGAATTAGCTAAGTACTAGATACTCTGGAGTTTATTGAAGCTAGCCTTCAAGAAATGAAGTTAGTGAGGTGGCAGCCATAAGGATGAAGTAAGGAAAGACTTAAAATGAAGCAACACATTTCACAAATCCAATACTGTCTCTCAGTCCAGTCACTATTGTAATGCAGGAAATGTAGCAGTCAATTGGCATACAGCCAGATTTCAGGAACAGCAATGTAACAATGACCAGATCACTTGAAGTTTGGTAATGTTTGAGGGACACCTTGGAGAATTTTCCTGGTCTTCTTCAAAATAATACCCAACAAGCTCTTTTGTCCACTTCGGAAGGAACGTGGGGCTTCAGTTTAACATCTCATTGTAAAGTCACCACCTTTAACTGTGCAGCATTCCCTTGCTACTGCCCCAGACTACCAACTTAGCTTCTGTGTTCAACTCTTTGGAAGGTGAGCTGTGATTCAGCTGGGAATGTAACCCACTGAGCCACAGCTCACATTTCTGCAGTAACAGATAAGAATAAAAGGGAATGGAGAAAGAGGTCACTGCAGAGGTAACCTACGTGTAAAATTTGCGTCCAGCTGAAAGCTGAGGAGTCAAACAAATTGCCATATTGCTGTTTCCCTTGAGAAAGCAACCAAGAAGGGGATTTCCTGAGATGTTCTGATTAATCACTGTTGATTTTTAATAGAGAAACTCACAGAAATGTATGGGATTAACTCACCATGTTTGCAATTCTTGTATTCCAATGGAAGATCACAAACTTTATTATCACACTTTTGTACAAAGTCTTTGAAATCAGTCAATCTCACTAGCTTGCTGTATCTTGTCGAGTGACAGACAATGACTCAAAAGATACTATTCTAGAAATGTTCTCATTGTGAAAGGTTCCCCACCTCCAACCTTAGGTCCCAGATGTGCACAAAAGAGCTGAGTTCAGGAGGTGGGATGATAATGACTAAACTTCATGTCAAGACAGCATTTGACCAAGTGTGGCATTAAGGAACCGCAGCAAAATTGAAGTCAGTGAGAAATAGAAGGACATCTATTGACTGGTAAGAGTCATTAACCTAGGGCAAAGAAAGATGGTTCTAATTGTAGGAAGCCAATCATCCTAGTCCCCAGATATTGCTGTGGGAGTTCCTCACGGTAATGACCAAGACTCAACCACCTTCAACTGCTTTGTCTTCCTTCCATCACAAGGAGGTGATGAAGCTTGTTTAAAGAGCCAGTGCAAGCATAGGGGCTGAATGGCCTCCTTCTGCACCATAACAATACAGCGCTTCTGTGAGATGTTCGCTGACGGAGCAGTCAGATAAATATTGCAGCAATGGATTAATCTCCTGACTCCCCAAAGCTGCTCCACCATCAGATGGGTTATTTTTTCAATCCTTTTGTAAAAGATGGGCATCAGTGTCAAGGCCAGCATTTGTGGCATGTCTCTAATTGCCTAGGCCATTTCAGAATGCACTTAAGAGTCAGCTCCATTGCTGCTAGTCTGGAATCACGTGTAGACTCCACCAGATAAGGATGGCACATATCCTTTATTGAAGGCTGGGTGGGTTTTTAACACCAATGGGTAATATTTGCCCTGGTCATCGTCACCAGTCTTATATTCCAAATTTGCTCATTGAAATTAAATTCCATGGGCTGTCATTAAATATGAATCTGCCTCACCAGCGAATTAACCTGGGCCTCTGATGTATTATTCCAGTAACATTACCACCATCATCCAATACTCTCTGCTTACCTGGATGAGTTCAGTTTCTATAATATTCAAGTTGGTCAGTGTCATTCAGGCCAAAGCAGCTCCCATGATTGACACCTCATCTGCTACCTTAAACATATAGTTCTTCCACCATTGACACACAGTGGCAGCTGTTCCAGCCTGCATTTACAAAATGCACTGCAGCAATTCAATGAAGCTCCTTCAAGAGCAGCTTCTAAACTTGTGACCTCTGCAATCTGGACAAACAAGGGCAACAGGTGTACAGGAACGTGGCTCCATTTAGATTTCCCCCTCAGTCATACGCCATCCTGACTCGGAACTACATCACCATTCCTTTCCTATCACGGGGTCAAACATCTAACCCTCGCTCCCTTACAGGCCTGTGGCCCTTTATCACGTGGACTGCAGCGGTTCAAGAAGGCAGCTCACCAATTATGGGATATGGGCTTTATTGGTGATGATTACCTTCCACAAATGTCCAAAAATTAGCTTGGTGTTGGTGGTACAGAGATGGAAAAGTTCATTGGAAATAATTTTGCTGACTAGTAATTTGAAATGTTAACTATTTTTCTGCTCTCTTCACAGATGCTACCGGAATACCTGAGGTTTTTCTATTTGCAACATTTTCTGCTTTTGCTTCAGATTTTCAGCTATCTTCTTGACTATGGTGCATTTATGGCCCTTTTCTCTAGCACTCACAGTCATCTTGTATTGGTGACAGGAGATTCCATTCTCTGCTTCTTCAGGCTGCCAGACTCTGTGATGGCATGTGGTTTGTCTTCTCGTTTTCCTTTTTTGGTCCTTTCCAACAAGTTGACTCATGATCTACTTCCTCTGAACTTCCTCAGCTGGTTTGAAGAGGAAGTGCCGGCCATTAACTGAAGCATTCTCACCCCAGGGCTCCTGGTGTTGTTTCAGTTGCGGATGGTTATATAGTTGTTTGCAAAAAATAAGGCATAAAATACAAATAGTGGCAGGATGCATTTCCACTATTCTTCAAAGGGTTCAGTCCACCCGGTGGCTGACCATTGATTTCCCACAAGATACCATAACACAGATGCTAAAAACATATCATTTTCACAACACCAGGCAAACCTGCAGGAAATCTCCACAGCTTTGTCACAATTCCTCAGTTCCCCCTCCCCTCCCATCAGGCTCCGCTGTGTACACAGACATTCTGCCCAGGGTGAACTGTGTACCCATGTAGATTACAGCATGCTTTCCTGGTTCTGGAAATCACACACATCGGAGGTCTGTGCAAGATAAAATAATATAGGAGGGATCTTTGCTTCCTCCCACACCTATCTCTGTAAATCTGCTCTCCCATTACGTTACACAGCGATCTCAGTGCTCCACCTCTTTCTGAATCCTACGAGAATGTCAACAGACCACCCCAGCTCGTGTGAAATGCTCACATGCCGTACCCACCCCTTGCCAGTTTCTTCTTCCTGTCCTGTTCACCTATATTTCTTGTGTTTATCTGAGGCTGCCATGCTTTCTTTTTAAACTGGTGGAGCCTTTCACAAAGTAATTCCTGAACAGAACTTACCACATGTTCAATGTGACCCTTTCAGGAGCATCCGTCCAATTCTGGTCATTCCGTCATTAGTGGCTATGCCTTCTAGCACCTGTTCATGGGAAACTAGTGACATCATAGTAATGTCACTGCACTAGCAACCCAGAACCAATGTCTTGGGGATACAGGTTCAAAACCACCATGTTGATGGTGGATTTTTAATTCACAAAATCTTGAATTAAAAAAAAACTAATGGCAACCATGTAAAAGCCATCTAGTTCATGAATGTTCTTTAGGGAAGGAAATCTGCTGTTTTATCTGGTCTGGCCTACATGTGACTCCAGACATACAGCCATTGATTCCATCTACACTTCTTGATGCATTGGAAAGGCAGCCAACATCAACAAAGACCCCTTCTACCCCAGTTATAATCTCTTCCAACCTTTCCATTAGGCAGAAAATACAGAAGCTTAAACACACCTACCAATAGGCTCAAGAACAGCTTCTTCTCTGCCGTGATTAGACTGATGAATGGACCTCTCAACTTTCAAATCTAATATTGATTTTGGTTTTTGTCCACTTCTTGCAGTCGTAACGTTGTATTCATTGCTCAGTTCAATCACCCTATGATCTCTGTACAGTGTGATCTGCCTGTACTGCATGCAAAACAAAACTTTTCACTGTACTTAAGTACTTGTGACAATAATAAATCAAATCAAATTACAATTAAATCAATGTAGTTGACTCTTAACTGCCCTCCGGGCAATAAATGCTGGACTAGCATTAAAAAGAAAATACTTAGCACTCCCTCCATGAACCATTCTGTCCTTTGATCCTCCTCATGCCTCAGTTTGTCATAGCTTATGATTATCGATCCTTATGTGATTCAGTGGCAAAGTCCATAAGTTCCTGCTCACAAAATGCCTTAGGACTTGCCCATACTATATGGAAGTGCTATATAAATGCACATTGTTGTTGAGATATTTGTCTCATGCCTTACTGAAGTGTAAAGTAACATTAACTTTGAGAGTGGATCAGTTGAATCAAAACAGACACATTAAAGCTGCATTGTGCTGTACAAAGTGATTTTAAACATATGCAACAAATGAAGATTTCCAAACTTAACCTTTAATAAGGAGGGAAATAAAAAGAAATGCAACTGCTGGCGAACTGCAACTTAAAAAGAATCAAATTAGAATATGCTGGAGAGAAACGGGAGTTAACAGAAATCAGTAAATATTTTAGGTTCAGACTCCTCTTGGCTCATAATACAAATGTAGAAAATATGAACATTTGTTTTCTCTTTGAACAGGGTAAGTAACACTTAGGAACAAAAAAGTCACTAATGTAATAAATGTTACTGAATCAACACTGCATGGACTGCAATGTTAAATATTATTTCCCGATAGATAATCTGGCTGTCAAGGAATACAAAGCAAATGGAAGGTTCATGGAGTTGGGAACATGACCTAATGAGACAGCAGAACAAGTCGTAAGGCCTGAATCTGGGTTCACCTAGTGCCTTAGCTACTCTTGGGCATTTCAGTCTGGTGACTGTTCGGAGTACCCAATACACTTTGTGTGTACACACTGTCCAATATTTACTGTACTTGGGACATAGACATCACATGTCCCATATGGTCTGAACTGGATCTTCCTGTCTTTCTCAATTGTCCCCTCATGTCTCCTCAAACCTTTTAAGACCAGACTGATGTATTGTATGGCAAATCGTTGCACTGCTTTATTTCAGAGCCAGTGAAAATAATAGCAACAACAACTTACATTTATAAAATTCCTTTAAAGTGATCAACATCCTAAGGCACTTCATGGGGGTTTAATAAGACAAACTAGGACAACAAGTCTCGTAAGGTGATACCAGGTCAATTGTCTACAGGCTTGGTCAAAGCAGTAGGTTTTATGTCATGTCTTAGCGGAGAAAAGCAAAGTTGAGAGATGCAGTTATTAATCAGCACAACATCTGAATAATACTATTGAATTAATGTGCCCGTTACACTTCATCCCACATCAATAAGTCATCGTTCTCAACTTAAAACAGAGTTTTAAAGAACCTTTTCACTCTAACTTAAAAACAAATGTTACACAAATGAAATTTGGTTTAAACCATAATCTTTAATTATGACTCTAATTTTAAACATATTTTGTGAGAAAAGGATGAAAATAACCTGCCACTGTGGTTTGTGTTTTGCTTCCATCAGTGCGTTTATATCCAATGTGGCAATGTTTATGTTAACTCAATGTAGGTAACACGAGAAAGATTCAACAGATGTTTCTTACAATTCTTGATATAAAATTGCATTAAAGTCACAGGCACTTCAGTGTCTGGGCTAATATTAAGCTAATGGTTACAAACACTTTCTTCAGCATACACTTCCACCCTGACCTCAAGTACACCTGGACCATCTCAGATACCTTTCATCCTGACCTCAAGTTCACCTGAACCACCTTGGACATCTTGCTCTGCTTCCTGGACCTCTCCATCTCTATCTCCAGCGACCGACTCAACACGGGCATGTACCTCAAATCCACTGACTTCCACAGCTACCTGGACTACACCTCCTCCCACCCACCCCACACCCCTGCTCCTGTGAAAATGCTAGCCCTTATTCTCAATTCCTCCGCTTCTCCCAGGAGGAGCAATTTTACTTCAGGACATCCCAGATGGCCTCCCATTTCGAGGACTGCAATTTCCCCTCTTACATGATCAACAATGCTCTCCAGCGCATCTCCTCCACTTCCCAACCCTCCATCCACAACAAGGATAGAACTCCCCTACCCCCAGTCCTCACCTTCTATCCCACCAGTCTCCTGATGCAATGCATCAACTCGCCATTTCTGCCACCTACAATCAGACCCCACCACCAGAAATATATTTCCTCTCCACCTCTATCTGCATTCCACAGAGACCATTCCCTCCGCGACTCCCTTGTTAAGTCAATGACCCCTGCCAACCCACCCTCCTCCCCCAGCACCTTCCCTTGCCACTGCAAGAGGTGTAACTCCTGCGCCAATACCTCCCCCCCTCACCTCTATCCAAGGCCCCAAAGGATCTTTCCACATCCCGCAGTAATTTTCCTGCACATCCAAACACCTCATCTACTGTGTTCGTTGTTCTCGATGAGGTCTCCTCTACATTGGGAAGACAGGACTTCAAATCACAGAATGTTGCAAGGAACATCTCCAGGACACATGCACCCAACCCCACTGCCTTGTGGCCGATCACCTCAACTCTCCCTCCCATTCTGCCAAGGACAGGCAAATCCTGAGCCTCCTCCACTGCCAAATCCTAGCCACCAAATGCCCGGCGGAAGAATACCTCATTTTCAGCCTTGGGACCCTCCAACCACACGACATCAACATCGACCTCACCAGTTTCCTCATCTCTCCTCCCCCAACCTCATCCCAGAACCAAACCTCCAACTCAGCACCACCCTCTTGAACAGTCCTACCTGTTCATCTTCCTCCCCACCTATCCACTCCACCCTCCCCTCCCACCTGTCACCATCACCCCCTCACCTGCATCTACCTATCACCTTCCCAGCTACCTCACCCCACCCTCCTAGTTATCTCTCAACCTCCTTCCCCCAACCTCACAATACTGATGAAGGCTTTATGCCCGAAATATCAGTTCTCCTGCTCCTCAGATGCTGCCTGACCTACTGTGCTTTTCCCAGCACCACATTTTTCGACTCTTTCTTCAGCATGTCATGCTTCAAGTGATCCTGATCAGAATGGAGCCTGAGACTATTACACTATCAGGACACATGCTGTGCTGAGATGATGATGCCATACCCCAGGCAAGGTGGGTTCCTAACTGCACCCCCCCCCCCACCCCACCATGAGTCACCCTGAGGAATGTTTGTAATGTAAAGTAAGTAGAATACCTAGAGCTTTGTTAAATTAAGATCCAACAGATCTAGAGCTGAAATGAAGACAAACAATTAAAAGGGAGCAAAGGGAACGCAGCAGGCAGGGCACTCCCCTACTATGTCAGGCACACCCGCCACTCATTAGCTCGACTCCCATGGTGGTTGCCCTTAAGTTCAGTGTGGCAACAGCATTTACTCACGGAGTTCGCAAACTTCTGCGAAAAAATCGAGGGAGCACTGGAACCAACTACCGCCATGCTGACAGAGCATGAGCAGGAGATCCAGGCATTGGATCAGCATGTAGAGATGGTGGAACAAAATACCGCAGCCTCGGAGGCCACAATGGAGAGCTCCGAGGGGCAGGTCCGAATCTTGGAGTATAGGTAATAGGCAAGCGCGGGGTGCCCAGGTGGATGCAGTGTGTTGGAGGTGGGCGAAGGGGTCCTCGGAAGGTGGGCGGGAGTCCTGATTGTGAAAGTAAGCTCGGAGGTGGAGGCAACGGAAGAATTGTTCGACGTCACGGCGTGTATTAAATTCATTGATGCGTGGACTGAGGGGGATGAAGGTGATTCCTTTGCTGAGGACTGATCGTTCGTCCTCAGTGAGGGGGAGGGTCCGGGGGGATGGTGAAAACTCGGCAGGGCTGGGAGCTGGGATCTGGTGTGGGTGTAGAGCTGGGAGTATGCTACTTTCTCCCCACCCCCACCCTCCTCTATCTTATCTCTCCACGCTTCAGGCTCACTACCTTTATTCCTGATGAAGGACTTTTGCCCGAAACGTCGATTTCGAAGCTCCTTGGATGCTGCCTGAACTGCTGTGCTCTTCCAGCACCACTAATCCAGAATTAGTACATGAATCTGTGTACTAGCCAGGGATGAATTGGGATATTCAGGTATTGTTAAATTCATGTGAGGCATGTCAAATGTACCAACCCCAGCAGCAAGAAAAGCCTCTACATCCACATGATAGGCCATTCACTCGGAGAAAAATAGCAACCTACTGATTCCCGGTATATGAGGAAGACTACTTCCTTGTGACAGATTATTTCTCCAAATTTTCCACATTTAGTGACTTCACACCACAGTGTGTGCAACCATCATTGCCATTGTGTTTCAGTTTATTCAGTGTTGCAGAATGGAAACTGGATTGCAACAATCTACAGTTCATGGACAAACCATTTCAAGACTGTGCAACGAGTGGGGTTAACCATATCACGTTGAGATCCATGCTGAAACAGTCTAGCCGAACGTATGGTGCATATCATCAAACCAATGACCATGAAGTGACAAGCAACAAAATAAGTGTTTCTCATTGCATTGCTCCATTTCCTGCAACACCACTTGTGCTGAGAAGGCAAGTGTGAATAATCTTGCCCAGCAACCAATTGCCTAACCATTCCGAGACATGGGACATTCTTCTTCAAAGGCAGAGGAGAATGAGAAATACATGACCAGCAAACATGTAGAGAACGACCACAGTCAATAAAATGTGGAGCTGGAAAAAGCACAGCAGGTCAAGCAATGTAAGGTGAGTTGACATTTCAGGCAGGACCCTTCATCAGGACTTAGTTGGGGTGGGGAAGAGGACTGAGAAATAAATGGAGGGAGGGTGGAGCTGGGGGTTGACTCAGGTAGGCGGAGATTGAGATTGGTCAGTGGGAAGGGTAGAGCAGATAGGTGGGAATGAAAATGGACAGATTAGGTCAAGTCAAGGTCGGGGGGAGAGCAGAGACAGTGGGCTGGACTTGGGGTGAGGTCAGGAGATGGAGAGATTGGGAAGCTGCTCCACCCTGACCTAACCTGTCCATCTTCCTTCCCACCTATCTGCTCCACCCTTCTGACCAATCTCAGTTACCCCTTTCCTATATCAACCTATTGCCATCACACCTACCTTTACTCCAATCCCACCCTTGCTCCCACTATCTCTCAGCTCCCTTACCCCCCACCCTCAAGTCCTAATGAAGGGTCCTACTCAAAATGTTGACTCTCCTGTTCTTCTGATGCTGCTTGACCTGCTGTGCTTTTTCCAACTCCACGTTTTATCAACTGTGACTTTCCAGCATCTGCAGTCCTCACTGTCTCCGAGAGCAACCACAATCGCACAGTGGGGAATGAGTGTGAATCAGAAACACAAACACAAGTACTTGGATACCAGCAAAGATTTCCAGAGCATGCAACATTTCTAGAACATTGTATGGAGCCACTATTGATCATGGTGCTACATTGTGAAGAAACAAAAGCCAGCTCAGGCCAATGATGTACAAAGAGAATGGGGAAGAATATTCTGACAATGAGGGTACAATGGTGATGTTGTGAGACAGCAACCAGCAGCAAGTCAGAGAACAATGCGTACCTCTTCAGTCAGATATACAGTCACCAGATCCGGCTAAGTTGTCAAACCTCCAAAGTGTTATGTCCAAGTAATCTGTTTTTAACCACCTTGTGTAATTATCAAATTAACAGCTCATGCCTTTATACAAAGGCAAATATGTTTGGGATAATGTTTTTTTAATGTATATATTTATTGAAAAAAGTTTTCACTCTTTTACAAAAAAATACAAAATGGTTATGAAAGTACAAAAGTTCAGAAACGTAGAAATAATGTTGTACTATTATATTATATTACAGTAACATTGACAATAAACTGTCTACTATTCTTCAAGAGACAGTCATCTCATATTTATTTAACGTAACCCAAATTAGCATAAACTCAAATAAAATAAAATAACATTAAATTAAATTACAATCCACTAAAGTTAAATTACATAGATTACTCCACTCGCTGCACCTCCATCAAGGCTCCCATCCACAGGAGCAAAAGTTATTATATCCATATTTACTAGGCCTCCTATCCCTGGGATCCCCAGCCCACCATATATGGCCCTCGTAGCTATATAAAGGTCCTAATCAGTAACGCTGACAGATCCATGTCTATGTAATTTTGAAACGGTTGCCATGTCTTATAAAATTGCTCCATTCCGTGGTGCACCATACTTGTCAGATGATCCTGAGGGACGTGCTCCATCACAGGTCTGTGCCACCCTGCAAGACCTGGAGGCTTTTCTGATATCCATTTCATTAGGATGTTTTTCTGCGCACAATGTGTAAGAATATTGAATAACCTCTTACCGTGCTCACCCAAAGAGGGAAGATTTGGTAATCCCAAAAGGAAGGACACCGAACCCCCCCTAACTTCCACGACCAGGATCCTCTCTAGGTCATTTAGTATGCCCCTCCCCCCAATACCCACATATCTTGTAACAGGACTAAACGCAATGTGTAAGTGTGCTAATACTGTTTTCACATTTGGGACATTTCAGGGAAGATCCTTTCCTAAACTTTCCTATTCTCTCTGGTGCCATATGGGCCCTGTGGAGGATCTTCAATTGCATTGCTTGCACTCTATTCCATATTGAAATTTTCTTTACATTCCCCCATGTATCTTCCCATGTTTCCGATGAGATTTCTTCCCCTCCTGACTTCAAATCTCATGGAGTCACTCCATATCGCCCAAGGCATTCCCTCTCTGCAGATGGTATATGATACTAACTGAGAGAGCGCCCCCACATTGGAGCACTCTTCGTTCTATATCCGACTTGTAGGGCTGGGTCAAGAGCGTGATTTTCTTCTGTCTCTAATCCCTAACTTGGAAATATCGGAAAAAGTCCCTATTAGGGATTCCATATTTCTGACGTATCTGGTTTAAAGACGTCAAGACCTCTTCCTCAAACAGATCTCCCAGGCAGGAGGTTCCTTTACCCTCCCATGCTCTGAAGCCGGAGTCCATTGACCCTGGTCTAAATCCTGGGACTCCCACTAATGGGGTGAACGGTGAAGCCTTAAGCAGATTGCCCTCACCCTGCTGCATTATCCTCCATGCTTTCACCGTATTTATGATAATCAGACTCTCACGGTGCTCTACCACAGATCACATCTTATCCATGAACAGTAAGTTTATGAGGGGACATCTCGCCTGTGAGGCCTCCACACCAAACCAAATCGACTTCGGGTCATTGTGCACCCATTCGCCTACATACGACAACATGGTGCCTATTTGATATTTCTTCAGATCTGGGAGGTCCGTCCTCTCCCCCCACCCATATCCTGCGGACATTGCAACTTGGTGAATTTAATTAAGGGGCACCTATGGTAGCAAATAAATGATCCAAGCCATCCCACAAACCTCCGCAGCACCTGTTTGTGTAATAACAATGGGAGCATCGTCATAGGGAATAACAACCGAGGAAGAACACTCATTTTAATTAAGGCTATACGGCCTAGCCATGATATGGATAGTCCCTCCTATTGCTACAAGACCTGCTTTATCCTCTCAGACAATTGTACAAAGTTAGCTGCGTACGGTTGCCGGAAGGAAGGGGTAATAAAACTCCCCAGAGAGAGAGAACCTTTCCGTGACCATCGAAAAGGAAACTCCATTCTTTCCTCCAGCTTCGGTACTTCCACCAATCCCCCCACAGGCATGACTTCTGATTTTGTGAAATTTATCCTGTATCCCAAAAACATGCCAAATAATTTAATTTTTTATATTAGCCGAGGTATGGACTTTTCAGGGTTAGCCAAAAACAGAAGGACATTGTCTGCATAGAGAGTGGTTTTGTGTTCCCCAACTCCCACCTTTGCTGCCATTATTTCAGGGTCCTTTCAGATAGCCTCTACTAGTGGTTCAAGTACCAAGGTAAACAGCAGTGGTGACAGGGACATCCCTATCAGCTGCCCCTCCCCACACCAAACTTGCTCGATTTAACCCCATTCGTGATAACTGCTGCCACCCGCCTGGCACAGGCCGCTCGCATCCCCTCGCTTCTCCGTGCCCACAGCCCTCCGACTGGTATAACTCTGCATACAACTCCCGGAATCTGGCATTGATCTTCCTCTGTTCACAAGTGACATTGCCAACTCTCTCCCTGATAGTCACAATGGACTGTGGAGCACTTTTCTTCCTAGCCAGGTATCTACCTGGCTTATCCCCATATTCAACCAGCCTTTGCTTTGCAAAGGAGACCCCTCTCTTCGCCTTTTGTGTGAACATTGAGTCCAGAACAGCCCGGAGAGCGGTGATCCGCTACAATTTGACCACGGATGGTCTGTTATGATATGCCGATTTGGCTGCCTTCAGCCGGGCCTCAAGCACCCGCTGCTGCTCTCCTCTCTGCCTCCTTCTCGTTGTCAAGTATGAAATAACCAGACCCTTTAAAAATGCTTTGGTGGTCTCCCGGAGCACTGACAGATTACTGGCCGGACCCCGATTGATGTCCCAAAAAGCCCTGAACTCCCTTGTGATTATTGTACAAAGTTGTCATCCTTCAACAGAAACAGATCCATGCGCCAGTGCCGTGTGCCTACTCCACTACCTTTGGTCTTAACATCTAAATACACTGCCGCATGGTCCGAAATAGTTATGCTCCCAATCCTGCAGGCCAACACCAAGTCCAAACAAACAATGGAACAAAGAACAATTCTTGGGTGGCACTTGTGCGGGCTGGAGTAGAAGGTAAAGTCCCTCCCATTCAGGTGGAGGCACATCCTCATATCCACTCGTCCCAACTCCTCACACAAGTCCACTAACTATCTAGACTGCCGAGGTGTACCCAACAGGGTCTAGAATAGAGTGGTGCTGGGAAAGCACAACAGGTCAGGCAGCATCCAAGGAACAGGAAAATCGACGTTATGTACTCTCCTGCAAGTTAACGATGGGCACCCCACCCCCTCCCTTCCACATCTCAACCAGACACATCTTTACATCAAAGAAGTAACCAGTCCACACCCAGCAAAACAGAGCAATAGAATGACTATAACCACCAAACAGATACAATAATAAAGCAATACCAAGCTTATAAGGCCTGAGACCTCAAAAGGGAAAAGAACAAAGAGAGGGAAGAGAAAAAAAATTCTATTATGCCATTGTCCACACGTATCTTTTCCTCCTTCCCCCTTGGCCAAAGTCTATCATTTCAGCGAGTTCAAAATTTCTTTTACTTTTTCCGCTGAGTTGAAGTTGTAAACACTTCCCCTTTAATTGAAATGTAACACTGCCGGGTACCTCAGAGAATATTGAAAGTTTAAATCCCTTAAAGTTTTCTTTACATCATCAGAGGTCTTCCTTTTCTTAATTATGGCCCCAGAAAAGTCATGAAAAAAACATTATCTTTGAACCTTAATAAGTCAAAGCCTGTGGATCTTCTCCCAGTCTTCTGGTTGTTTCTATTATTAATTGCTTTGCCTTGTAATGCTGGAGGTCCACTAGCACTGGGTTGGGAAGGGCGCTGGGCCGACCTGGACCTGCTTGTCGCGATCCAATGGGCCCCCTCCACACTCACCGGGCTCGACTCAATCTCCAGCTCCAGCAACTCAGGAAGCCATGTCTTGAGAAAATCAGCAAGGTTTACACCTTCTTCATGCTCTGGTAAGCCCTAGATCTGTAGATTTTTTTTCTCTGAGCTCAATTTTAGAGGTCGTCAACTTGTTCCTGCAGGGCCTGAACCTCATCACCTCAGGAGATCTCCCACCCACAGTTTCCAACCCCATAGTCCGGGAACCCCGCACTGCCCGGTTCTACGTCCTTCCAAAGATCCACAAGCCTGACCACCCTGGCCGACCCATTGTCTTAGCATGCTCCTGCCCCACTGAACTCATCTCTACCTACCTCAACACTGTCCTATCCCCCCTAGTCCAGGAACTCCCCACATACGTTCGAGACACCATCCACGCCCTCCACCTCCTCCAAGACCTCTGTTTCCCTGATCCCCAACGCCTCATCTTCACCATGGATATCCAATCCCTCTACACCTCCATCCGCCATGACCAGGGCCTCCAAGCCCTCCATTTTTTCCTCTCCAGATGTCCCCAACAGTACCCTTCCTCCGACACTCTCATTCGTTTGGCCGAACTGGTCCTCACCCTTAACAATTTCTCCTTTGAATCCTCCCACTTCCTCCAGACCAAACGGGTAGCCATGGGCACACGTATGGGCCCCAGCTAGGCCTGTCTCTTTGTTGGCTACGTAGAACAGTTGATCTTCCATAATTACACCGGCACCACTCCCCACCACTTCCTCCGCTACATTGATGACTGCATTCGCGCCACCTCGTGCTCC
>NC_057745.1:21736052-21745752 GCF_004010195.1 Chiloscyllium plagiosum | reverse complement strand
TCTAGCTTATCTCTCCATGCTTCAGGCTCACTGCCTTTATTCCTGATGAAGGGCTTTTGCCCGAAACATCGATTTCGAAGCTCCTTGGATGCTGCCTGAACTACTGTGCTCTTCCAGCACCACTAATCCACAATCTGGTTTCCAGCATCTGCAGTCATTGTTTTTACCACCTTCATGTACTAATTGTCTTACGTTTTCAAGACCCATATGTCCCTGGTGTAATGCTCTCAGTATTAGAACTTGTTTCCCTATACAAAGATTATGACGAAATTCAAAGAACGTCTCAGAATCCCTCTTTGGAATAGTCACATTCATACCGTTTGTTGCAACATCATCCACCAAACTGTTCAATAGACACTTGGGGAATTCTGTCTCCATGATGAGTTGGAGTCTGTTAATTCTGATGTTAGTTCTTGTCCTGAACTAGTCTTCTACCTTCCAGGTCTTTTCTGGCATTCTCTGCTCACACTTGGAAAGATCAGACAGATTAATTCTGCAAAACTCCTCCTTGTTAATGGCAAGCAAGATTTTCACAGCTTTCTTATTAGCAACAATTATTGCTTGATCCTAAATTGAATGCTTCATATGTTCTTTGAGTAATGACATTGGCAACCCAATCCATAATTAACCATTTGTCTTCCATTACTCACTTTCTTCTGGCGGGGGGAGAAACTATTCCTTTACTGGGCTGTCGTCCCTTTTAAAATATTGGATAATAAAGGCAAACCTGTAAGTCAAAACGGTTTGTAGTTCAGATTTCAGCCACTGTATGGCATTAACACTAAATAAGGAATGATTATATCACAAGCTTGCCTCTGCCTTGGTACCAATTTGGAATGACAAAATGGTAGAACAAATCAAACTCTGCACACAGGTAAGACTGGTTACATTAGGAAACTGCCTCTTAGTGATTTTAAACCGGCATTTCATTAAGGAGAGCTATGTTGTAAGAAGCCTTTGACGTTTAACTTTTTTTTAAATCAGAAAGCAGGTTTTTTTTAAGAATGTAGAAACAGGTCTTCTAGCTTAGTAGAGTTTATATTTTATGCAGATGGAAATAGTTTTGCCGTCTGGTCGTTTAATTTACAGATCTCTACTCACAGAAGTTGGTGTTAGTAGTTTTCTGCATGATTTGAAGTTTAGAACTGTTATTTAGCTGATTGATCACTGAGATCTCAAGTGTCTACCGCTAGAACTTAGGCTCTTTTACATATCACCTATTATGGTGTTCTCCCTCTCTCAGCATCTCCTTTCAGGAATACAAATACTACTTAAGTCATTGAGAAATTATTGGAGGAGCAGTGTAGTATATGTGTGATTAGTCATGTTGGATGACTTAATCTTTTATCTACTGTTTTGTGTTGAGTAAGTCTTACTATATTAATATGCTGTATTTGTGACTCTAAGTACCTTTCCAAAAATGTTTACTTTTATAACTCTTTTCCTAGACTGGCTAACATTTCAAGGCACTCGACAGGGCATATTATTCTTGCAACAATAGCATTTCATTCAACGGAACTATAAAATATTTACAACTCAGGAATTGTTGACTGATTAAAATGGCAATTTGTACTCAATGTACACTTTGTTGCCTCCATCATTTCTCTACTGTTCTCATTTCTCTATTCTCTTCAAGCTGTGAATTTCTAAAGCCCTTCTGCCCATTTACAAAGGTGCTTGCTCCCACTCTGCATCTTTCAGACATCAAAACTGGGGACAGTGGAATGGGCAAAACCTCATGGAACTGAAATGCCAAATTATTCCAATATTTGAGCAGTTGTGGGATATGACAAAATAAAGGTCAGCTCTAAGCAGAAAACAACAAAAATTCTAAAAACAATCTGTATTTCAGTGGACAGAAGCAAAGTTAAACTTTCAGGTTGGTAACATTTCATCAGAATTGAGGAAAGATAGAAATGTAATTGGTTTCCAGCAAGTGGAGGGGTTGGAGATTAACAAGAAGATTAAAAGTAGAGGGTCTGTGATAGGGTGACATGCAGAAGAGATTAAATAACAAAACAAACCATAAAACCAGTGCTTAATTTAAACCTGGCCAATATGGCTATGCTTCCTTGCAGAAGATGTTTCACAACTAACCACAGTATAATTTGATTCCTCAGTTGATCAAGACAAATTTAATGAAAAGTAATTCAATCCCACAAAAGGCATCATGATACAAAAACCAAAGGGAGTGTTAATGGTTAGAGAACAATACAGAAAAAGAGGATATGTCCAGATAAAAACAAATGCAAATTCCTGTAAATGTTAAAAACATCATTGGTAGGGCTTGAATAGATTGTGACTTTTGTATACATTGTATCTTCTGCTGCCAATATTGGTGATTAGATGTATTTATAAGAGGTTTAGGTCAATTTAATTTTAAATAGGTTCCAGTTGCATGTAATTAGTAACCATTCACTTCCATGAGGTTTTTGCCCATTCCACTGTCCCTGGTTTTGATGTCTCAAAGATTGATTTGAGAGAGACATGTCTACTATTCCAGTTAAATTACCATAGTTTATTTTAGCTTTTACTGGAATATATTCTGACCATGATATATTTGGAAGTCCTACCAGATTCTTCTGCACTTCCATCAAAATATTATTGGCAGACAATGGATCAATGCTGGATTTGAGCAGCACAACGGGTTGTTATCAACTTGACTGGAATAGCAGTGATGGATGAAATTCAAACTTGTTCACTCACACCACAATTGATTCATCACTGCAGTCAGTAGCAGATCCTCCCAAACGTTAGGAATAAACAATTTATTTTTCTTTTACTGCTTGGAATTACATAAATTCCACAGTGCTTAGCGATAACTACTAACTGCTAACTGTGCGAATTTGATCCAGTTCAAAGCAATATTTGTGGGTGTAACCACCTTTTAATTTAAAACTACCCCCAGGTTTGCCAGGAGAATGCTGTAACGCAAAATTTGACACTGGGCCATGTCAAGCAATATTGGAGCAAATGGCTCCAAGCTTGGTCAAAGAGGTTTTAAGGAATGTTTGGGAAGGGGAAAGAGAAACACAACAGTTTAGGGAGGGAATTCCACAACTGAAGGCTAAGGCAGCTGAAGATACTGCCATCCATGGTGGAGCAATTAAAATCAGGATTCCTCAAGAGATTGAAATTCCACCAGTACTTTTCCTCACCAATGTGAAATGATATTGTACCTGGAATAGTGTTGTACAAAAGCAGGTTGTATCAATTAAAGGAAAACTTTGAAAGTATAGCAGCAGTGAGCTAAAGACATCAGGTGGCAAGAAATGTTACTGCACTGATCGTTTGATCATTACAGCATACACATAAAGCTCAATTTCAAACATTTAGTTTCAAATGTGCATCATTTACTGTTGTACTTTGCTGCTTATTTGTAACAAGTGCTCTATGTGCATCAGGTTTACCACTCCTTTTCAACAGATATCACTTTGTTTGAAAAATTGTTGATGTCAGCAGGACATTTGTTCCTACTTAACAAAATGCTATTTTAATTCTGATTTTTTTTTGCTCTGGTAAAATGCTTTTAAAATTATCTTTAAATTATCCAAATCAAAAGTAATTGTGGTTTTAATCTATGTTCAGCAAAACATTTATGCATGTATCAGTCACCATAAGAGAATGCTGGAGAAACTCAGCAGGTCTGGTAGCATCTGTGGAGCGAGAGGTAGAGTTAATATTTCAAGTCCAGTGTGACTCTTTTTTTCAGATGAAAGGTAACAAAAGTGAAATGCTGGAGAGAGTTAGAGGGAGAATTTTATTCACTATCTGCTTCAGAATCCTGGATGATAAGATCTATGGAAGAAAATCAAAGTCTTTGAAATGTGTATGCTAAGATATTTGCAAAAAACAAATGAGGATGGATATTAAATTGCAAGAGTAAAAAGAAATCTAATAAATGGCATCCAGAAAAGGAAATGTCAGTATTGTGCCTAGTTGACCAGAATTACAGAGATCTCTCTGAGATAGTAAATTGCAGGGTAGCATGATGAGGTGTCCATCTTGGTGTAATTCGATGACCGATATCACGCAGAGGTTATAGTGCATATGTCAGGTGACAGGAGACAGAAAAGGATGACATAACATGATTGATTAGGGGAGGCAATAGCCTAGTGATATTATTGCAACAATGTTAGAATCTAAAGACCCAGAAAATATTCTGTGGACACGGCTTCCAATCCCACCAAGGCAGATGGTTGGAATTTTAATTCAATGTAAATCTGGAGTCTAATGATAACCATGAATCCATTGCTGATTGTCAGAAAAACCCATCTGATTCACTACTGTCTTCTAGGGAAGGAAACTGCCATCCATACCTGGTTGGGACTACGTGACTCCACATCCACAGCAATGCGATTTACACTGTGCAATTAGGGATGGGCAATAAATGCCTGCCAGCCAGCCTCGGCCTTATCTTGTGAATAAATAAAACATCATCTCCTGGCTACAGGAAGCAGCAGCGGGTTGATAACACAGCCACCAATTGAAATGGGCAAGAGGAGTGCAGAGATCCTAGACTGTTGTAGCATTGAAGCCAGGTTGCAGAAAGAGAGAATGAGCAAGGCCATGAGAGATCTGAAAATACTGCATGAGAATTTTAAAACTGAGACCATACCAATCTATACGCCAGTGAGTGGATAAACAGGACTTGGTCAGGGTTGGGAGAGTTAAAAATATTGGAATAAGAGAGGCTGACCAAGAGAATGTTAGATCATCAAGACTGGAAGCAACAAGGTGCAGATGTGAGTCCCAACAACAAAAGGCAGATTGAAAAGAGCTCAAGGAGAGATTATTGCTCAGTAATGGACAATCCGTGGTCTTCCATTAATATTTCACAAGGTGAGAGATTGTGCAAAACATCACATGTCAGGTTGCCAATTAGTTTGGATGTGTAAGCAGCTGCTCCCAAGAACCATTTGCCAATTTCCCCAACCTCTCTCTAAGGAAAAGAGAACATTTGTCATAAACAACACTGTTACAGGTACGTGGGGGAGTTTCATCCAAGTATGCCTGCAGTTCCACTCAGATTGAATTACCATTCTCTCCACATGTACTATCAGGAAGACATCTGGGAGTTAAGAATGGTTATTACATATCATTATGCTTTCTAATGGAGGAATCTATTCACTTTACAAATAATAAAAATGTTCACTCAGTGCTCCCCTATCACTTCTGGAGCCTAAACTATTGATGCAATGTAAACGGAGTGTACTATCCTTTGTCCCTGAGAAACCATGTCTTGCCAGATTACAATTCAAGAAGTCAGCTGGCTCCAGTCTGGCTGCAAGTTACTGTCTGGCATTTGGGACATTTGCTTTGAAAGGCAAATGGATAAATCAAGGCAGCAGCAGCTGCTATTGTCAATGGACTTCATTGGGTGCCGCTTCCTTCTCTGCAAATACAAAGTCATTCTGTTGGCTTTTGGTGCTGTGATTATCAATGCTGAAGGCTCAGTTGCATTGATAAGTGACTAAGTCAATTCTTCTATTTTTGTTTGAAGTGCATTTTGAAAAATCGATTTGTCTGAAGGAAGTCTCTCTCCCGACAATTTCATTGGTAATTGTCCATCTCAAAACTTGTGTTAAGCCAAAGCAAAATGCAGGTTGCAAACTGTTATTGTGTTTTTGCCCAAGAGGGAATACATCTGAAAAAACCTCATATTCACAGGCAGCTATTTGGAAAGAAAATTCACAGCTAGATGCTTGGATGAACTGAAGACTAGCAAACTGCAATTGAAAGGTGTAACTTAATACACAAGTGGACATGTCAGTAGCTGATCAGTCCGCTGTTACAATAACTCTATTCCTGCTAGCAACCTGCCTTGCCCAGATCCTTTGGTGGCTGTGAAAAAATCTTTTGGATAGTATACTAAACATCAAGAGCCAAACATCCACCTTATGTACTGTAAAATTCTATGATTCTACTGTAGTGTTTCCCTCGCTCGTCAAACCAAAGAGAGAAAGAGATAGGGGAACGGTTATAAAAAACTTGTTTGTGGCTTAGAAACAGCAGAGCCTCAGTACTGCCCATCAGCTTGACCAGTAAAGATGACAGGGACCCTGGGAAAGCTTGTGATATGTTTGGCATGTAAGCTATGGGAGGTTTTGAAATTGGAATCCCAGAACTGAGAGGGCTATAGGGAGAAGTGACTGAGGAGGATTCTGGCAGAAGTTGGCTCACTCACACAACTGTGAAGGGGATTGTGGAGGACCCAGCATCAAAGAATTATGAAGCCCCAAATATTGCACTGGGGAGTACAGGAGCAGAGGGACCTCAGGGTTCACGTGCATAATTCTCTGAAGATGTCCAGGCAAGGTGAAATATCTGTTAAGATGGCTTAGAGGCTTGGGTTTTTAAACAGAGGCACAGAGTATAAAAACAAGGAAGTGATGTGAGCCTGCTACAAATCACTGGTTGGACCAAATTTGGGTTCAGTTCCAAGCACCTTCTTTAAGGAAGGATGTTAAAGCCCTGGAGACAGTGCAAAGGAGATCTACTAAAATGATAATAGGACTGAGGGATTTTAGGCACAAGGAAAGTTTAGAAAAATCAGATTAATTCTCCTTTGGAGCAGAAAAGATTGAGAGATGATCTTATTGAGGTATTCAAAGTTATGAATCATTTTGGCAGGGTAAAGAAGGATATTCTGTTTCCATTAATTCGAATGTCAGTAACTAGTGGTCACAAATTCAAGATTGTAAGATGTGAGAGAGATGAGGATAAACTCTTTCATAGCTCATAGAGTCATACAGCACAGAAGCAGACCCTTCGGTCCAACCAGTCCATGCTGAACATCATCCCAAACTAAACTAGTCCTACCTGCCTACTCCTGGCCCATATCCCTCCAAACATTTCCTATTCATGTGCTTCTTCAAATATATTTAAAACGTTGTAATTATACCCACATTCACCACTTCCTCAGGAGGTTCATTCCACTAATGCAGCACCCTCTGTGTAAAAGATTTGCCCCTTATGTCATATGAAATCTCTCTCCTCTCACCTTAAAAATGTCACCCTCGTCTTGAAATCGTAGGGAAAAGACAACTACCATTAACTCTATCTATACCCCTCATTATTTTATAAACCTCTATCAGGTCATTTCTCACTCTCCTACACTCCAGTGAAAAAAGTTCCAGCCTAACAAGCCTTTCTTTATAACTCAAACCTTCCATAACCAGCAACATCCTGATAAATCTCTTCTGCGCCATCGCCAGTTTAGTAACATCCTTCCTATAACTGACTGACCTGAACGGAACACTGTATTCCAGAAGAGGCTTCACCAGTATCCTACACAACCTCAACATGACATTCCAACTCCAATGCTCAAAGGACTGAGCAATGAAGGCAAGTGTGCCAAACGCCTTTTTAAACACCCTGTCTCCAAGTGATGCAAACTTCAAAGTACTATTTACCTGCATCCCGAGGTCCCTCTGCTCTACAAGACCACCCAAGGCCCTACCATTAATTGTACAAGCCCTACCCTTGTTGGTTGTATCAAAATGCAATATCTCACATTTATCAAAAGTTTGATTGACAGTACTGTAACTTGTACTACCCAAATCAAACACCTTCTGCCATTTTCCAGCCCATTCTACCATTTGGTCAAGATCTGTTTGTAACCTTAGAAAATCTTCTTCATTATCTATTCTGCCAACAATTTTGGTATCAGTCACAACTTACTAACCATGCCTCCTATATTCTCATCCAAATCACTATATAAATAAGAAACAAGAGGACCCAGAACTGATCCCTGTGAAATACCACTGGTGGTAGGCCTCCGGTCTAAAAAGCAACCCTCAACCGCCTCGCTGTCTCCCGTCGCTAAGCCAATTACGTATCCAATTGGCAAGCTCACTCTGAATGCCATGTGACCTAACTTTACTAATTAGTCTATCATGCTGAATCTTGAAGGCTTTACTGAAGTCCTAGAACAAATGTAAGATAGTTGTTTGGATTTGGAATGTGTCGCCTGGTAAAGTGGTGAAGGCAGATTCTATAGGATGCTTCCAAAAAGGACAGAGCAGCACAGTAGCTCAGTGGTTAGCACTGCTGCCTCACAGCGCCAGAGACCCGGCTTCACTTCCCATCTCGGGCAACTGTCTGTGTGGAATTTGCACATTTTCCCCGTGTCTGTGTGGGTTTCGTCCGGGTGCTCCGGTTTCCTCCCACAGTCCGAAGATGTGCAGATTAGGTGAATTGGTTATGCTAAATTGCCCACGGTGTTAGGTGTAGGGGAATAGGTCTGGGTGGGTTGCTCTTTGGAGGGTTGGTGTGGACTTTTTGGGCCAAAGGGCCTGTTTCTACACTGTAGGGAACCTAATCTAATCATACCCTTGAAAGTGATGAATTTAAGGCTATGGATGTAGTGCCGGAGAATGGGACTAACTGGGTAGCTTTTACAGAAGGAGTGGCAGGCATGATGAGTTCAATGGCCTCCTCCTGTGCTGTAACGTTCTATGCTTTCCATTTTACTCATTCTGAGCTGGAACAACAACACTGCGGTTAGAGAAGAGGCTTTACCTCCTTCAGAAACTTTCCTCTCACTCTAATTCCCCTCTCCGTGTCAGAATAACAGAGTGGGATTTCCTGAGCTCCCCATGATCCCCCACCTCCATCTAAAACCGAATCTTGGTATCAGGTCCTGAGCAATGAAGCTGAAAATGGGAGTAATTGCACCAACTTTGCAAAAGCACCTACGCACCACAAGCCCAGTCATTTTGTGAGCCTACAGTAACAACAGCTGAGTAGGACTCTCAATTTGCAAGTGTAGCTCAAATCACCATCATAGCGACAACTGGAGCCAAAGTGAGGAACTTTTAAAAGAAATTCCCAACATTTACTGCTTTATTTCCAACAGGAGAGCAATGCACAGGTCCAAATTAATACACCACATATTATTTTATTCTTATTTATTGCATTCAAATTACACATAAGCCACTTTTGTTATCTCATGTCAAGGTTTGTAATGATGGGTCGTGTCAACCTAGCTGAAAGATAAAGGAGCCAAAGACCAGCAGAGTTCCCTCACAACCTGAAGATGGGTTCAGAAACATGAATGACGTACCTTAGACATTTATGCTAGATTCTCCTGATCTGTACTAATATCCTGGACTAAACTAAATTTGAAGATGAAGGCACATAAGGAATCAAATAGCCTCAAGGTTGTAGATGGGCAACAAAACAGCATTTAGGTGTGGGTTGTCGAAGTTGAAACTTTATTGCTGGAACAGCACAGCAGGTCAGGCAGCATCCAGGGAACAGGAGATTCGACGTTTCGGGCACAGGCCCTTCTTCAGGAATGAGCAGAGAGTGTTCAGCAGGAGAAGATAAAAGGTAGGGAGGAGGGACTTGGAGGAGGGGCGTTGGAAATGTGATAGGTGGAAAGAGGTCAAGGTGAGGGTGATAGGTCGGAGTAGGATGGAGGCGGAGAGGACAAGAAGAAGACTGCAGGACAGGAAGGCGGTGCCGGGCGGGAGGGACTCGGCTGAGACAAGGTGGGGGGAGGGGGGATGAAGAAACTGGTGAAGTCCAAGTTCATCCCCCGCGGTTGGAGGGTTCCCAGTCGGAAGATAAGACGCTCCTCCTCCGACCGTCGCGTTGTTGTGGTTTGGCGGTGGATGAGTCCAATGACCTACATATCCTCGGTGGAGTGGGAGGGGGAGATGAAATGCTGTGCTACAGGGTGGTTGGGCTGGTT
>NC_057745.1:21655467-21736032 GCF_004010195.1 Chiloscyllium plagiosum | reverse complement strand
GGTTGGGTCGGTGGGGTGTGTGGATCTGACAAGGGAGTCGCGGAGGGAGTGGTCTCTACGGAAAGCTGATAGGGGAGGGGAGGGAAATATATCCTTGGTGCTGGGGTCTGTTTGGAGGTGGCGGAAGTGACGGCGGATGATGCGCTGTACATGGAGGTTGGTGGGGTGGTAGGTGAGGACCAGTGGGGTTCTGTCCTGATGGCTGTTGGAGGGGCGGGGCTCAAGGGCGGAGGAGCGGGAAGTGGAGGAGATGCGGTGGGGGGCACCGTCGACCACGTCGGGGGGTAAATTGCGGTCCTTGAAGAAGGAGGCCATCTGTGTTGTACGTATTTTGAACTGGTCCTCCTGGGAGCAGATGCGGCGGAGACGAAGGAATTGGGAGAATGGGATGGCGTTTTTACAGGGGGCAGGATGGGAGGAGGTGTAGTCCAGGTAGCTGTGGGAGTCGGTCGGTTTGTAGTAGATGTCGGTGTTGATTCGGTCGTCTGAGATAGAAACAGAAAGGTCTAGGAAGGGGAGGGAGGAGTCCGAGACTGTCCAGGTGAATTTGAGGTCGGGGTGGAAGGTGTTAGTGTAGTGGATGAACTGTTCAACCTCCTCGTGGGAGCACGAGGTAGCGCCGATACAGTCATCAATGTTTTCGAAGCCCAGTTCAGCAACTTAATTTTGTATTATGCTTTAACATAATGACATATTCGAAGAAACATTTTAAAACATCCAGACTAAGAATGTGAGAGACCAGTCAGGAGTGTATATGAATAATCATGTGTAGAGTAATGAAGGCATAAGTGAAGGCTTCAGAGGAGTTAAAGTTAAAAGATTTTTGTATATGCATAACCTTAGATTTAGATTATAGTGAAATGTGTATAATGTTGTCTTACATGGCACCATTTTAAATACAAAGATACCTAGGTACAAAAAAAGTAGCAAAAGAACCAAAGTTTAAAAAGTTAAGCATTACCTTCATAGAATAAGTAGAAAAATAAAGAAATAAGGTCATAGTTAACATTAATGTTCTTCTTAATATAAAGTGGAAAAATAAAAGAATAAGGTTAAAAGTTCAATAGACTTTGAGTTCTCTGCTTAGTTCACTCTCCTGAAGACCTCAGCTTCCTGTTCTCGACGCTGCCACCTCAGATACCAGGGGAGCTCCCTCACCGCTCGCTCTTGCTGCGAATGGGCTGCGATGCTGTCACTGCTGACGAAGCTGCCATCTCTCCGATCTCATCCAGAACATGCCTGTGCAGGACCCACTTGCATCTCCAGCTACTACCACAGTGGGCCAAAAGAACGGGCTGAGACAGCCACACCAGGCCGTGAGACCACTACAGGCTGGGACAGGCCAAGGCGGCTCCTTGCCAGGTCCAAACCGAGGCCGGGAGTGAAGAAACGAAGAAAAGGAACACCAAGAGAGTGAAAGAAATGGAGGAAGTGGGCTTGCTCAGGCTGAAGTGTCCTATCCTGCCACCATCTTGGATTTCGAAACTACCTAAAAAGTTCAACACAATTAACAAAAGGCGACTGCAATCTTAATAAAAGGGTTTTGTGATAATGGAAAAAGGAGTCCCTGGAAACCGAAACTGAACCCCCCAAAAAAAACCTCAAAATCAGATTGAGTCTGGGTGTTGGGATATTATTTTGACTCCTGTTGCTCAAGCTGAAGTTAGCTCATTCACAACAGGCACGGGGATAGAACCTAGTCCCTTTGTAATCTCTGTGGCTAGTCTACTTCACATTCCTGGGGTACCACCTGGAAACTTGACCAAAAGATCTTAGCACTGCATCTGTTTTTGTAATCCAACAGGCGACATCTTTGACTAAATAATGGAAACAATTTCTAAAGAGGCCAATGGAATTTTCAGCTTTTTAGGTCATTCTGTAATTGGTTGACCTCTTTCCCTGTGCCACCAAAAGTGAAAAATATGGCAGAATGTATCCATAAATAGCAGTCTCCATAAATATTTTAAAGCTACCAGTGTTTCTTTCCCTATTGCCTGCACACCATGTGAGCAATATATAAGGTATACTCTACTTTCAATCTAAGATAGTGTCCCATAGTTAATGCTAATCTCTCAATCACAGCTGGGGAATTGAAAACCTGTTTCACGGTCTGACTCAAGTATGGTATCTATTCAGAAAAATATTAAATGGTCATTAACATGAAAGGAACAAATCACTTGCCTGTAGCAATTTTTTTTAACTTGCAGAAAATATCAAATGTCATTTGTCTTTCAATGGAACTGATTCCGTTAAATGAGCGAAACTGGAGATATTCCTTTTAATGGGCTAGAAAAGAATGATGGCCTGTAGGAAGTTCTGTTAAGATGCACAGATTTAAACCAGTCTAATTTCCTATTGCATCTCTATTCCAAGACACAACTTGTAATTTGCTCTTTTATAGAAAGGCAGCTGGGTGGCCAATTACTGATGGAAGTGCACCATTTCTTTCTTAGCGTTGTCACACCGAGATGTAAAATTCTGCACGTTTGTGTTCCGGCTGTGGAATTCAACATGTAGCTGTGTCAAAAGCAGGAGGATGAAGTGAAAGGAGGCTGAAACCATGTTAGTGAAAACTACACACCTTCAGTAACTATTTTTAATAAAATCATGACGGGCAAGGATAGGGTAAATAGACAGTCTTTTCCGTGGTGTCGGTGAGTCCAGAACTAAAGGGCGCAGGTTTAGGGTGAGAGGGGAAAACCTTAGCAGGGGTCTAAGGGGCAATGTTTTCACGCAGAGGGTGGTGTATGTATGGAATAAGCTGCCAGAGGAACTTGTGGAGGCTGGTACAATTACGACATTTTAAAATCATCTGGATTGTTGTATGAACAGGAAGGGTTGAGAGAGATATGGGCCAAGTGCTGGCAAAAGGGACTAGGTTAATTTAGGATATCTGGTTGGCATGGACAAGTTGGACCAAAGGGTCTGTTTCCATGCTGTACATCTCTATGACTCTAATTGAACAATGTACAACTGTAGTCGGATTCCCTTAAACAGTGTGTGACATTTGGGCAATGAAAGTGAATAATAAATTGATAAACTGGCACTGATTTTCCAAAAGCTTTTCCCTCCAAGTGATTTTCCTTTGGTTTCTCTGGATATACAATGTATATCCTATCGACCGTCACACTGAAGAAGTTTCACTCCTTGAGCACTTCCTCACAAGTGATCAGGCCTTACAGTAAACACGATTGCTAACTAGGCCCCCACGTTCAGTAATGTGCGACCATTCAGATATGAGCTGCTACAGGCTAAAGATCCTGCACAACCAAAGATTGTGTGGTAATTTTCATACATAAACACAAAATTACAGTCCATTGGAATCCTTCCTAAATGAGACCAAGTCCCCAACACACCACAGGAAAATACAAGCAGTTCATCAAATCTTGGAATTCTCAGTTATTCCAACTTTGGAGGAAAAGGAATGCAGACTTCCTTCTCTCTCAGATTTCAGTGAATCAGACAACAAACAGTTCTTTCATGGTCACTACTACTGAGACTAACTTTCAATTCTAGAACTCATTAATTGAATTTAAATTTGACCAGCTGCTGTGGTGGGATTTAATCCAAGCATTAGCCTGAACGTCTGAATTACTGGTCCAGTGACAGTAATATTACTGGACTAATAATCCAGGTGCCAGACTAATTCTCTGGGGACAGAGCATTTTTGAATCCAACCATGTCAAGATGAAGAAGTTTGAACTCAATAATGGCAAGCACACAGCCACTGTCGATTCGAAAAGTGAACCACTGGAAAAGCACAGCAGATCAGGCTGATCAAGGGCTTATACCCGAAATGTCAATTCTCCTGTTCCTCAGATGCTGCCTGACCTGCTATACTTTTCCAGGGCCTCACTTTTCGACTCTGATCTCCAGCATCTGCAGTCCTCACTTTCTCCTAACTACTGTCGATTGTTGGTAGATAATTAATAAATCTGGAATTAAAAACTACTTTAAATGGTGACTATGTCAAGTGTCCTAAAAGCCCATCTAGTTCACAAATTTCCTTTAGGTAAGGAAATCTATTCTTCCTAATCTGGATTATATGTTACTCCTGACCTACAGCAATGTGGGTAACTCTTAAAGACCCTGAAACGGCACATCAAGGCCAATTTCAGAGTGGCAATCAATGCTGGCCCAATCAGTGACATCTACATGCCACGAACAAACAAAGAAAAGTGTTGCCATTGGTCTTAGTAAAGGAAAGTTGGAAGGGGAAACAGATAAATGAATATTTGACTAGTCCCCAGTCCCTTGACGAGGGAAACAATTGCCTTCCTCATCCTAAGGTCCTGTTTCTGGTGTCGAGCATGGTATTATCTCATTGTTATGACCCTCAGTAAAGGCACTGATTCCGATTTATGGATGTACCATATTTGCCTACAAATCTGGAGAGAAAGCATATTTCACTGCCAGAAAGTAAGACAGCAATCTTGAATTATAACAGCTCAACAGCTGTGAGCAGGCAAACAAAATGGAAGACACAGCTTTTATTAAGTGAGCAGAATCAACACATTTAGTTTCCAAGGATAAAAATAAAATTGATAATTAAGACACCCACAAGATGTTGGTGGATGTTAAACTGCGACATTCAGATTGATGTATTCACAAAAACTCAATCTAATTCTTCTTTTTGATGAAATATATAACTATGTAGTGCTTTAAATTGCCATTTAATCATAGGTCACCTTCAAGATTAGACACTTACAATTTTTTAAGTGTAAAATTAAATTAAAGCATCAACTGGAAAATTTGACAACTACCATAAACCTATAATTAGCCTGAAGTTTCACTGTATTTTACGTGTTCTTCAGAATTTTATACAAATTTGCAATTTTCCTCAGCCTGGAGGCTGAGGAAAATACAGTCAACCAGAAAAATGGCTTGCAGGCATAAAGAAAAACTACTAGTACTAGAACACTGACGTTAGAACAAAACCAGATCCAGCCCTGAAGTAAGGTGTATTGTTTTTCACTTTCAAATCCTGAATACTTTGCACGTATATTCAGGATATTATTTTACCAAAAGTCAAATTTGTGTATTTGAATGTATCTTTGAAATTCACAATTATTTCAAAGTATTGTTTGAGTACTGCAAATCCCAACAACTTGAAACCCAGATTCAATTTACAAAATAATTGTCATCATTTCAAGCAACTAATATCATTCTCCATAATCCTTGTGTACGCTGACCTACACTGGCTCTCAATCAAGTAACACTTTAAATTTAAAATTCTCAGGCCTGTTTTCAGATCTCTAAGACCTGACCTAGCTCTGCAAGCTCCTCGAATTCAGTAACTTTCCAATAAATCTGCACTCCTCTAATCCTGATCTCTTCCACACTCTCAGATTGTATTGTTCCAACAATGGCAGCAATGCCTTCAGTTCTCTGGACCCCAAGCTCCAGAAATCTCTTCTTATACTTCTCTGCCTTTTTACATCACCTTTCCTCCTTTTAGGACACTTTTTAGAACTTCTCTTTTTCACAAGCTTTTGGGTAATCTGACCTCATAGCTCCCTTGTGATTTGGTGTCACACTTCATTTTATAATGTCCATTTTATATAGTACCATTTTATAAGTTGTTTTTCCGTTAAGTAACGACATGCAATTGGATCAGGTGGACAAACACATTGAGGAAATGCTGATTTATGGTACAGTGCGTTTGTAGGTCTCCAGTTTTAGTTTGATTGGTGAGTCCAATTGTTCCCTTACAGACACATGTCAAAGGCTTCAGTTACAATCCCATCCATTAAGCGTTGCAATTTGATATGTGGGCTATGTCAAACTCCACAAGAATGTGCAAGAACAATGTTTTTTTTGTGCCACATGATCTACGCACATGGAAAATGATGAAAAGGTCAAATCCATCATTCCCAATACAGAAACAGGTGTGTAGCTTTGTATTGTATTGGGAAGGAAAGGAAGCAACAGAGTTAGATTGTTCATTGTTCAGCTAATTTTAGTTGATCATTAGATTGTTTATGTGCATTGCATAGATGGAACTAAAAAGAAACGGATCCCACATGAGAGGTGACATCTAAATAGGGGGAGGTGCTCCGTGCAGTTACATTGGCATCATTTCCCGAATCTGTTCTCCTAATCTCCCTTAATGACCTTGAAATGAAGGTAAGCACATGCTTTACAAGATCAATGAGACAGACAACATTGCAGATGAGAATGCTGCAAAGTCTTTGCAGAAAGATTTAGATTGCACATGCATGGAAAGATGAAACAAGTAAACGGAATAAACAATTCCATGTTATAAATCAAGCAATGAATTGAAATGATTTGACAGAGGACAAGTTCAAAAGGAATCGGGAAATAATAGCACAATCGTGATTTACAATTCTTGGATAATGTGGTGAAGCCTGCAATAATTAGTAAATACAGCTCAAGCCTCCAATAGTGCTAAATTAATCATACCACAATTGGAGTTAAGACTCAATTTGGGAATTTAATAAACCCTCCAAATCTCAACACAGTGAGAAGACAAACAAAGATTGATCCCATGTATACAAAGAAATATACATAAAATAAATATTAGCAAAATGTCAGTCAAGGTAAAAGGGTACTGGCAAGTGGGACCAGGTAACAAATTTTAAATATAAAATATTAGCAGTATGCTTATTATGTACAATTCATATTTAAAATAATGCATTCTGCATTAGTGGTGCTGGAAGAGCACAGCAGTTCAGGCAGCATCCGAGGAGCAGTAAAATCATGCAGAAGAGGCAAAAAGCATTATCATGTTTAGAATATTACTGGATGTTGTAAAAGGAGTCCAAAAACAAATTGCTGGCTAAGCTCAGCAGGTCTGGCACAAAGTTCTGAGGAAGGGTTACTCAACCAGAAATGTTAACTCTGATTTCTCTCTAGAGATGCTGCCAAATCTACTGAGCTTATCCAGCAATTTCTGCGTTGGTCTCTAATTTACAGCATCCAGTTCTTTTGGTTTTTATAATCGGAGTGTTGGGCCATTAAAGGGAACAGCATCAATGGATTTGAAAGGCTTTTCAAACTCCCAACTTGTGTTGCAGTAAGAGTGCAGATATGAAAACTTATTTAATTTTGGGTGCTTCTTGAATGGGGAATATTTACTTTAAGAAAATCCTGATGAACAAGCTGAAAGGTGTACAAACAGTACAGGTCCAAAGCACAATAGGTACAGAAGGAATTCCAAACGAGTAGATAGATAACATTAAATTGTATTCTCTATGTTGAAATAAAAAACATTTCCCTAACTAGTGAGCAATACCGCCTGAGACATAGCTTAGGCAATACTTTTTCTTTAACATTTGGCCAAAATGTTTCAGTCCAAAAATCTCTGAAATCAGTTATCATCCATGGTTATCACAATGGTGCATAGTAGAGCATAAACACTGATCCTGGGGGTTAGCTAGCTCAGTTGGCTGGATTCCTGATGAAGGGCTCCTGCCAAAAATGTCAATTTTCTTGCTCCTCGGATGCTGCCTGACCTGCTGTGCTTTTCCAGCAGCACTCTAATCTCCAGTCCTCACTTTTGCCTGGATGATTGGATTGTAAGGCCACGTGATATCAAAGGCGTGGGTTCAATTCCTGTATTACTGATGGTTCTAGCTTTTCAACCTCACCCTTCACCCAAGGTTTGGTGACTCTTGGGTTAAGTGACTACCAGTCATCTCTCTCTCTAGTGAGGGCGTGGAACTATGGAGACTTTTTTTAAGACGCTGATGAAGAAGCACTAACATTTTGTTTAGCCCCCAAGCAGCTATTAGAGATACCTTGACAATTTATAGCTTGATATTTAGAACAAGGCACATCTATCTTGACAATTAATTGTCCATTTAATCTGGTCTACCCTCAGAACACGTTCATTTCAAAATCTGAGAAAACAGTTATTAAGTTATTATACAATGTTAGACTAAGTTTGGTAAAACATGTTAGGATCGGATTTTCTGATGGACGTTAGTGTACTTGGCCACGAAATTTCACCAGAAAACTCCCGGCCATCCCTCAGGATTCTGCTTTGTATAGAGACAAATAAATGAAGGTGATTGCAAGTGCTTGGATGCTAAGTTAGGAGGGGAAATGTAAGGAACTGAACTGCTACTGTTTGAAAGATAGATTAGGGTGACAGGATTTATTTGAAGATAAATATTGAGTTAATCAGGAAAGGAAGTGACACTAAGCAAAACATTTAACATGTATTGAAGGGAAGTCAGTTAAAATACACAATCTTTTCAAAAGAGAGAAATGGATTGAGAATTACGGGGAAAAATTAGGTAGATGGGTCAAGTGTTGTCTACCTGAAGATTCTCATCATTATGGTCACACACTTCTATTATTTTGGAGAGTTTCAACAATTCAACATAATTGTTTCTAGATGAAAGACTGATTCCTGATTGTTATATTATAATTTTTTTATATTATAAAAAACTAACCTATGCTGAAGAAATGACAGTGTAAAATGTCAATCATCAAATGCCTAAATATTGCATTGAAGATAAATGAGAAAATTTGGCAGTTAGTTGCATAAACGTCAATGCTTTCATACTATTAAGACAGTCATAATGGGTCCCTTTTCCAACAATTTAATGATTATTTTTGCATTAAAAAATGCAGTATTCAAGGTGATTTAAGACTTTATTTTAATATTAATGCTTAAATTATAGATAAGTTAACAAATATTAAAGCATTGCAGCAGCTCGGGCTATAAAGCTTTTATGATGTATCTCGGAACAGCTTTTCCTACATTAACGCATGATCTAAATGAAACGTCAGCAGCATGTTTTTTTGATGTATTGGTATATTCATTTCATTGACAAAATTACAATTTAATCCAATCATGCAAGGAAGTATTTTCAGAAATAACAATTTAAAAGGTTTAGCTTAAATCATTAATGCTTTTACGTAAATAGAAACATTGTTTTATTTTTGGCATTGAAATTATATAGCTGTTGATAATCATGTTCAGATCCCACACAAATCTCATGCCAAAGTTAACTTTCATTTGAGATTGGTTGCAAAAAATAAATTAATCAGCTGTAGTTAGGCAGTGGGCACATGCACATCCACAGATTCAATCAATAAGCACATCGACCTGGACTCAATATACCAACCACTGCAGCGGACAGCTGGAACGGACAATCGGAAGCGGCAGATTCAAACCACTACAAATGCCGGAGGAAAGATCACAGAAGCGCTTCACAGGAGGCTCCCAAGCACTGAGGATGTCACCTAGACAGGGGACGAAACGTCTGCAACACAAATTCCCAGCTCGGTGAACAGAACCACAACAACATGCACATTTTAGGCTCTATATTAGAGTTCAAATGAGTATAAAGTCAATGTAAAAGCCATTTTATTATTCTCCACATAAATGTTGCAAAGAAAAAGCTTTGCTTAAACACTTGAAAATGGCACTCCCACGATGTTAAAATTGTACATTTCAAAGTTAAGGGGCAATACAAAATCTTAATTCTTCAAAAATTCTAATTCTGCTTAGAAGCAATTATGGAGATAACATCTCTCCGGAAATATGATTTACCCAGTCACAAAAGGCAAGGACCAACTCTGGGGTCATAGACCATTCTAACCAGACCAATATTAACATTTATAAAAGCATCAGACATCGCTTAGCTAATACATCCAAAAAATATGCTGCTGACGTTTTCATGGATAGAAAAGCTACTTGCATTTAGATCGCTCATCCATTTATTCTATTACTTGCTACATTCAAAGTGCTGATCACTGATGGATAGCAAAGTCAAGCACTGGATTTCAGAGGATCTTAGGGCAGAGGCGAGACAAAAGCCCACAAAGTGAGATTAGTGTGCTAGGAATTGGAGGTGGAATAACAAATCATAGCAAACACTCGCAGCACGTGGTAGTAGAATCGGTAGGTTAAAGGAGGTCCGAAAATTAACATTCCTTTTCTGCAACAGGCACATGCTTTGCAAAAAACTGATAATTTGTTGAAGCCTTTAATGCTTTATTTTATTGGATTCCTTTTATTTTTAATATCATTTCCAATCTTTTTACAGTCTTTAAAAAATCTCAACGAGACATTCTTGTCCCATTTTAATTTTGCTCCATCATCAGCTTTTTAATCTATGTTGTCTGATGTAGGTCAAGTTCTTGGCTTCCTTTAGTGGCAGCAGCTGGAGAAAAGGCTCAGCAAGACTTGGCTGGGAAGTAACCAAACACTGCCAGGATGATAGTGTAAAGTGTACACAGAGAGAGGAGATGCAAGCAAGAGTCCATGTGGGAGCTTTTCCTCATTGTGACTACCCATGTATGGTACAATTTCTTGATTGAAGTCAAGGAGAAATTCAGGAGGCAGTGGTGGGGTGAAAAGGTATTGGAGGATAAATAAGTTATTAAAAATCTCAAACTGCCCAAGCTCAATGAAAATTTGTCTCATCGAAGTTCTAAATGAATAATATATGAGAAAGGTTAGGGCTAAAACCATGACAGGAAATTCTAATCAGAGTAAAACTAAACATTTTAAAAAAGATTAATGCACATTGATGATATAAACATACAGATCCACATAGGTTTTCTTTCCTGAGGGAGAAAATTTGAAAAGAGAATGAAAGTATGAGTGATGTTTAAAAATAAAGTATTATTGCTTATGATGTGGTTTGGATTAAAAAAGCCAAAACTACTAACTCTGATTTTTCAGATTAGTCAAAAAAAACCTGCTGCGAACGAAACTGCAATTGCCTGAAGTAAGGAAGTAAGATTTGTGGAGCAAACATTTGATCATCTGCAAACTACCATCTTACTGAATTGCGGAACTGCTACCTTCCTTAAAATTACAATATGACAAGCTTAAATTAATACACATGGATCATTTAAACAAAAAAAACACACATTGATATTGCAGGACATTGTACTGAAGTAATAAGATGCAGGCATTGTACCTCCATCTTCCTAAACAGCACATTCAAAATCTGCCTTACAGCACAGATAAACAATAAGCAACAAATAATCCAGGTTACCATGGGCTGCTTTGATGCACCTTAAAAGAGAAAGGTGATGGTTAACAAAGTGAATTAAAACGACAAATGGTCTCAAAATGCTAACTTATCTGTTCTTTCCATAAACCAAGAGTGACAATGTTAACTGTCCCCTGTGCTGATTGTTTCAGGTTTTTCTATTTCCATTTTTGGTTTCAAGACCATAAAACTCTAAGATGTAGGAGCAAATGTAGGCCATTCAACCCACTGAAGCTGCTCTGTCATTCAATGAGATCATGGCTGATTTGCTAATCCTCAATATCACTTTCCTACTTTGTCTCCATAATCCTCGATTCCCTTACTGATTATAAAAAAATTATCCCAGCCTTGAAAATTGGTTTCTTTAATGATCATTTGTAAAAACAGTTTGCAGCATTTTAAAATTGCTTGTAGTTTTAAAAAAAAGTAGCATAATATCCACAGCAATCAAATCTCGCAAATTAAGATCCTATTAATTAACACCAATAATCTTATTTGCAGCTTCAACACTGAGAAGTGAATTTATATATTATTGTCACATATGAGATACAGTGGAAAGTATTGTTCTTCTACAATTCTTTCAATATATTTTGCTTTTGTGATTCTGT
This sequence comes from Chiloscyllium plagiosum, assembly GCF_004010195.1. Taxonomy (NCBI): domain Eukaryota; kingdom Metazoa; phylum Chordata; class Chondrichthyes; order Orectolobiformes; family Hemiscylliidae; genus Chiloscyllium; species Chiloscyllium plagiosum. The sequence goes on along the minus strand of NC_057745.1, from coordinate 21,724,445 downwards.
ATCCCCTCCGACCTTAAATTAGTTGTGCGTATATTGGCTTTCTAGTGGTGGGTGAGGAGAAAAAAAATAGGCGACAAGACAGACAATAAAAGTGACAAAAATGACTCTTTTCAAAAGGAACGGAGGTAACCTCTCGCTTTGAATCAAAACTTATTCAGTTCTGGAAGTTGACTAAATCGACAATGCCTTTGCCCGGTTTCTTTCATAATCTAGGTAATTGCTCTTGGCAAGGTCCAGAAAGACTGCAATACAACCTTAAATGTAGCCTGCTTAATATGATTTTGGAGCATGAGTTTTAAAATGCTGCAGCTGTGTTTGTTGTAGCTCAGTATCCATATATCACACATTACCGCAGAATGAGTCAGGCATTTAAAAAGCAGGTCAGAGTTATGTTCATTCTTATTAGATAATGAAAGAGTTACATAGATGGAGAAATCCACAGGATTTGTACTAAATCACAAGCAGCAAATTAGGTGGAAAGTACCAAACCGAGGCTGATGAATGGTTTAATGAGTAAAGGTATTGTTGGTATGCTTCTGGTTATGTGCAATGCAAGATTTTACACATATGAAAGTAGTTACTGTAATCATGAAAAGGAGGGTTTAGGCACTACTCAACTGTTGCTTTTGTTGGATTGTAGCCCAGTTTATCACTGCCAAAACGTGTACTGCTGCTAGGAAAGCAACTGGAACAAGAACACGATCAGGACGTTTTTAAAATATGCCAAGTAACTGATCTGTTTCACATGCTGTAAAAAGGGCCCTTCTCTCAAGATTTGATTCTGACAATTTTCAATGGACATGCTTATATGCTCAGATTCCATTGGGAAGATAAGACTGTGATTCTAAGGCATCAAGAATTTACATTTCACTGTTCCCCACCATTTAATAAATGTAGAACTGTTTCCCCATGTCATGCCAATAATTGTGCTCTGCATAAATAGACGGCTGTTCTCTTCCGTTAGTGCAAGGAGCATGTTAAGCTCAAAGTGAGGTTTATTTCACAAAGTGGTGCACAACTGTAAATGTTATAGGAGATATCTATAACCTAACTCGTCCTTTTCTGCAGAGACAGTTGGGGTCTGAAGGCCACATACCACAAGACTATAAGACCATAAGACATAGGAGCGGAAGTAAGGCCATTCGGCCCATCGAGTCCACTCCGCCATTCAATCATGGCTGATGGGCATTTCAACTCCACTTACCCGCATTCTCCCCGTAGCCCTTAATTCCTTGTGACATCAAGAACTTATCAATTTATGCCTTGAAGACATTTAGCGCCCAGCCTCCACTGCACTCTGTGGCAATGATTCCACAGGCCCACCACTCTCTGGCTGAAGAAATGTCTCCGCATTTCTGTTCTGAATTTACCCCCTCTAATTCTAAGGCTGTGTCCACGGGTCCTAGTCACCTCGCCTAACAGAAACATTTTCCTAGCGTCCACCCTTTCCAAGCCATGTATTATCTTGTAAGTTTCTATTAGATCTCCCCTTAAACTTTTAAACTCCAATGAATACAATCCCAGGATCCTCAACCGTTCCTCATATGTTAGACCTACCATTCCAGGGATCATCCGTGTGAATCTCCGCTGGACACGCTCCAGTGCCAGTATGTCCCTCCTGAGGTGTGGGGACCAAAACTGGACACAGTACTCCAAATGGGGCCTAACCAGAGCTTTCTAAAGTCTCAGGAGCACAACAGTGCTTTTATATTCCAACCCTCTTGAGATAATTGACAAACTGATAAATTTTATAAGTTGTAGAAGCAGAATTAGGCCATTCAGTCCATCAAGGCAATTCTTCCACTCAATCAAATTACGGCAGATTTGATAATTCTCAACTCTATTTTCATGCTGGTTCTTCATAGAACACCTTTGATTTTCTTACTTATTTCTAATCTGTATCTCAGCCTTGAACAATTAAGAACCCAGCTAACAATTAACATCTCTCTGCTATAAAAGAATTCCACAGATAGACTAGCCGCTGAGAAGAAATTTCTCCTTGTCTGTGCCTTAAATGGACCACCCTTTACTGAGATTATATCCTCAGGTTCTAGGCTTTCCCATTAGGGAAAGCTCAGTGTACCTTGTCAAGCTACCTAAAAATCTTGTATGTTTCAATAAGGGTTTCTCTCATTCTTCTGAAATCCACTGAGTACAGACCCAAATTACTTGACATCTCCATTCCAGGGATCAATGTAACAAACTTTCGCTGGACTGCTTCCAATGCAACTCGCACCCTGTATACTTTTAGCAAGACTTTCCTATTTTGACTTCTTACGCCAGTCCTGCCATCGCAGGGATCAGTCTGGTAACACTTGCTGCATTCCATCCAAAGCCAGAACATCCTTCTTTAGATATATGAATCAGAACTGCACAGTGCTCAGAATGTGGTCTCACCATGGCCCTGTACAAATGAGTATGCTCCTGTACTTGAATCCCTTCAGCATGATAGCCAACATACCATTTATTTGCTTCACAATCTTCTATCATGAAGACTGGTGCAAAATATCTATTAAACTCCTTAGCCATTACCAGTTCTGGGATTTATATATGAAGGAACTGAAACTAACACGATCATTCTAAAAGTTGAAAGATTCAAGCTAAATTTGTTTCATATTTCATTTTAGGACACTCAATCCTGTTGCTATAAATTGTGTGTTTTATGATTCTGCTCCACCACCACCTGATGAAGAAGCAGCGCTTCGAAAGCCAGTGCTTCCAAATAAACCTGTTGGACTATAACCTGGTGTTGTGAGATTTTTAACTTTGCCTCATTACCAATTATTATTTCGCCAGCACCTCTCTCAATTTTTGAGGGCTTACATTCATCCTAGTCTGAAAAAAAATATTACTTGCTAGCTTTCCTTCAAAGTTTTTTCTATTAGATGTTTTTATCTTTGACATTTTGTTTCCCAATTTGATGCTATGCATAATTCCCTGGTCAACCATGTTTGGCTTATCCTTTCCTAGAATTATTCTTAAGCACTGGAATATGTCTTTGTTGTGAGTCATGATCTATTGGCTTAAACATCTGCGACTGTTCAGCAACCACCTCCTTTCCAGCCAACACCAGTCAGCTCTGCCTCAACTGTTTGTAATAATTCTTATTTAAGCACAGTTATTTCCAACCCATGTTTCTTGCTCTCAAACTGATGCTGAATTCTGCCATGCAATGGTCACTGTTTCCTAAGAGATATTTTACTTTGAGATCATTTATTAAACCTGCTGCATTAGACATTAACATAACCATAACAGCCTGATCCCTGCTTGGATCCACATCACCATGTTCTGAGGAACTGCCCTACTAAACTATTAATACTAACTCATTTCTATATTTGCTATTTTACCTTTTCTAAATCCATATGAAATTTAAACTCACCCATAATTAATACAATATCCTTTTAAAATGCCTTTCTTATCTGCTGATTTTTAACTGTAAAGCTGCTGTTAGACCATTACTAAGTGTCGTCGTCTTAGTTTCCTTACTCTGTCCACATGGACGCTATACATCTGGTCCAATATTATTTCTTGCATTCATACTACTTCCACCTTGTACACCATCATTCCACTTGGATTGCCCCACCACCATGTCCTTTCAAAAAGTCACATAACCCTGAATATTTCATTAACAGTGTCTCCATAATGGCAATATGATCACACGTGCTACACTGGACTTGCACCCAATAATTCATTTGTTTTGTTCTGACCAATGTGCATTTACATACAGGATAATTAATTTTGTCTTAATTTTTTTCCACTGTTTTTGACCTTATTTTCTTTTCTTAATCTTTATACATCATGCCCTTGTTAGCTTGTGTGTCAATACCTAAATAGCTGCGCTGTAATGCTGCCATTTCTTTTTGTTTTGTAAGCCTACGTACCACCACTCCAGAACACAGACACGTTCCACTGCAAAAAAAATTACTTTTGCTTTCTCTGCAGTCCTAGTTAATCCAATCATCAGGACACTGGTCCCAGAACAGTTCAAGAGAAGTCAATCCCACTGAAACCTCTTCAACCCCAGTACTGATTCCAGGACCCATTCCTCCCACACTAATCTTTGAGCTGCAAGTTTCACCCCTTGACTTTATCTACCTTATGCTACATTGCCCAGGGCCTAGGCAGTAATCCTGAGATCATTACCTTGCAGGTTGTGCTTTTTAACTTAGTTCCTGTGCTTTTTTAGTAGAACCTCCTTGCTAGTCCTATCAGTGTAATTGCTAGAGGGTGGAGGGAATGAATTGAACAGTTACTTGACAATGTTAAAACCACTGAGGCGTTCTTGTAGTGGTAGTGGTTACTGCCCCTACACCTGAGCCAGAGGGCCCATGACCAAGCCCTATCCATTTGGGAGGTGTGTCATAACAAGCCAGAAAAGGCTGTTTAAAAATACTTCCAAAGAGAAACATACTGACAAGTGTTGAGTGGAGTCAGGAGACACAGTTTCAATACTGCACTCTGAATAAATCTATCCCAAGTAAAGACTGGCTCGAAACTTCCTTTATCAACCAGACATCAGGAGTATAACACCATAGACTATTCAAGATCATTGATCAGAGGACCCCAAACAAAATGTCTCCTCACAGCTTTAAAGAATATAAAAACGAAGAAATAATGGAGGCCTAATGCAGACAAGTAAAGACCTTTACATCTTCTGAGCTTATATGACATTTCAGTATGTACAGATACATATCATATAATGACTATCAATTAAGCTGTTATTGTACAACAGATTAACCTCTGGATCAATAAAGTAAAACAGCAGAAAAGATTAATCACAAGAACGTTATGACAATTGCCTAGGCAGCCGGCTTTGTGCATCGACACAAAAAAAGATAAAATTTATATTTTAACAGGGCAGACTCTTCAACTACTGATCAACATTTCAATACAGTTATTGTTAATATTAAAATGCAAAATATACAATTTGTTTCGGTTTATAATGAGCATGGATCATGACGAGGGTTGTTCCTATGCCTGATGATTAGTCCAATGTGTATCATGGGCAGGGCAGCAAAACAATGAGTTTTAAGTTAATGACAGGGCAAGGCAGGTATCAGAGTTAAGATTCTTCTTGCCACAAAATTATATATAGATATTTTAACATCTAAAATCTATTAAAATGTCAGGCAGAGATAAATGTCAATGATATCAGTGAGATTTTGAAAACAAAATACCACTGAAAGCACAGTCACGTCTGAGTTGGCTGTGAAGCCTAATACCATTTGCCCTGTACTTCTGTACATGGTGAACACAACTTCAATTTTAAAAAGCTTGATGAGAAATATCACAGTAATATCTTATAATTTAAAGAATATTAACACATTGTTAACTGATAATACAAAAAGCTGCAAACAGAATGCACAGTGTGAAAACCGCAACATTACAACAATTTATTGAAAAATCCTGCATCACAATGAAGAAACAAGTAGTTATACAGTTACTAACTTTAGTGAGTTTTGAGAAGATTTGTAGCTCAGGTTGAGGTTCTGGGTGTAGGTTTGCTCGCTGTGCTGGAAGGTTCTTTTTCAGACATTTCCTCACCATAGCACACCACACCAACCGGAACTCCATCAACAAACACATTGACTTGGACTCATTTATCACCTCCTGAGAAAAAGAACAGGAAATGACATCACCAACCCAAAGAAACCCAATCATATAAATAGAAAGGAGGAAACATCAGCAGCGCTTCGTCCGGAGGCTCACTGAAGATGTTACCTAGTATGGTGACGAAACGTCTGAAAATGAACCTTCCAGTCAGCGAGCAAACCTACATCCAGTGACCAATTTTATATTTTGTAAACCTGACAGCTTCTCATGTGAAAATGATACTCAATTTCCTTTAACTCCTTAATTATAAACTGAAGAAAAGAAGCAGCAATTTATTTTTAACTAATACTGATTTTGAACAGGTCTCTTGACTGATTAACTGGTCATGATACAAGACTGACAGTATAATGGTAATTTTCTCAGTTGATGCCTGCATTTTGGCTCAGTTCCAAATGACTGTCCCAACCTGGCTCTTGTATATTTGGTGTAGTCACAGGAATTCATGAACTGGAGCTTCTCCCAGCCACCAGTACCTGATTCAGCCCTTGGTATACTGCAACTATGGAGTGTTTTATATTAGAGAGAATAAAATAGTGATATATGGAATTAGGAGGTCACCACTTACTGAAGCTATGTGAAAAATGACAGCAATTACAAGCCAGAAACTGGGGATCACTAACTGGATGAGGCAAGGTAGATACTTTCAATCACGGACACAAACAGGTATGAGTCAAAACATACAACTTGAAGGTAAAAAGGCATTTCTTCTGAGTTCCAACCTGGAACATGATCCATGTAAGCAATTTAAATGTACACTAATTAACCCCAAGAATTTATAAACAAATATAACAACCTGCATTCTTATTTAGTCAGTGGTCTTCCGAGACAGATCTGTTCAGCATAGGTATTACCATGCTCTACATGTCCCAGTTGCTATATGGACATGTATGTGACGAGGAGCAGGGTATTCAGTCCCTCAAGCCTGCTCCACCATTTAAAAAGATCATGGTTGACCTGATTGAGACTTCAGCTCCTTATTCCTACATACTCCTAATTTTGTTTGATTCCTTTGTCAGTTAATCTACCTCAGCCTTAAAACTAGTCAACACTTTCAACAATGGCAAGGCAGCACAATGGTTAGCACTGCTGCTGCACAATGCCAGCCTTGGGTGTCTGTGTGGGTCTCCAACGAGTGCTTCAGTTTCCTCCCACACTCCAAAGATGTGCAAGTTGGGTGGATTGGCTGTGCTTAAAAATTGTCCTGTTGAGTCCAGGGATGTGCCAGCTAGATGGGTTAGTTATGCTTTTCAATCCTCTTAGTATCTTAAATTTCAAACAAATAACCTTTTAATTCTTCTAACTCCACTGCAGTCCACATGCTGTGAGTTGACCCACAACACCATTAAGGAGGGAATGCCAGGATTTTGATCTAGCAAAGTGAAGGAAGGGCAATATATTTCCAAGTTAGGATGGTGATTGGCTTGGAGGGGAACTTGCAGGTGATGGTGTTCCCAAGGATCTTCTTTCCTTGTCCTTCTATATGGAAGAGATCATGGGTTTGGAAGGTACCAACTAAGGAACTCTGGTGAATTTCTGAAATGCATCCTGCAATGAATTTAATGAGGCAGTGAATTTAAGTTGGTGGATGGGGTATCAATAAGTGGCTGCTTTGTATTGCATGGTGTGAAGTTTCTCGAGTGCTGTGGGAGCCTCAGTCACCCAGGTAAGTAGAAAGCATTCTATCACATTCCTGCCTTGTGCCTTGTCAATGGTGGACAGGCTCTGGGGAGTGACTGTCTACGTTATAGGATTCAGAATTTCCAGCCTCCGATTAATCTTGTAGCTACAATATTTACGCAGCTGGCTCAATTCAGTTTCTGGTCAACAGTAACCTCCTGGATATTGGCAATGGGGAATTCAACGATGGTAATACCACTGAATGTTCAAGAGGACATGGCTAGATGCTTTCTTGTTGGAGGTGGTCATTGTCTTGTTAGGTTTTAGCTTTGGCAACAATGGCTGGTTTTTCACTATATTGGGCTCAATTTGAGAATCCCTTATTGCTGTTATGCATAAAATGAATTTGATTTTCACAAATGAGCGAACAAACCTAAGACCTAATAGTCTCTGAATTTGTAAAACACCATGTACTGTATTTAAACAAAGCCACTGAAGCAAAAATTGTTTACACATCATATTGATATCCTATTCGACGCGACCATTTAATATACAAGTAGTAACTTCCATGTGATCACCTTACTGCATAAGAAATGATGTAACGTTAGTGTTTAAAGAAAAAAAACCTCTGCATTTCAATCAGTATTTTCTATGACTCAGCTAAAAATACTAACAAGATAAACTATACAGCTACACATATGTATAGAAAATCAGCAGAGTTGGATAATCTATTATTTAAAGCAGACCTCCACCTAAACATGTACTGTGCAATTGTCATCAGACAAACTGCTTGTAACTGATTATATCATTATATTTTATTTGATGGTTTATTACCAAATGATTACTGTTTTTGACAAATAAAAGAGAATGACAATAATGGAAATAAATGTCATGGAATTAAGCAGTTCACAAAGTTTGCTTTGACTTTCAAGTAGTTATGCCAAATGAGCTTCTTTTTTTCTTAGTTTGTAGGTTCTCCCCCTTGAGCTTACACTATACTTCGTTGTTCAGGTTACAGACTTAAAGTACGTCACCATTTGACATTTATAAATGACAGATATCTTCACTGGAAATAAACAATTTCCCACAGGTGTGATTCATAATAGTTTTCAGTACGAACCGAAAAGAATCATAATCTGTGCAAACTTTTCTTACAGTTTGTTGTAAGCTTGCAACTATATTCCGAGGTGGGATGAAAGTTAACCAACAGAATCTCTTTCAGAACCTTGCCATTCAACGCAGCCTTCCCACTTCCCAACGTGTCCACCAAGTTATTCCTTGTCATGAGATCTATCAGCTAAGCAAGTCAAAAACCTGCAGACATTTGATGGAGCAGCAGTATGCTACAAAGCTCATTTTCGTCCTCCTATGAAGAGAGAAAAATCATAATCTTGATATTCACAAGAAATATTTCGATTAAATAAGATTTAATTGTCAGTCAACAACTACAGCTTATACTTGTGCGGGTTTGCTTTGCTTCCAGAATTACTGAGTACAATTCACTATCCTAAAAATAAATTGCTTTTATTCAGTACTGCTTGTACCAGAGTTAATATTGTTGTCCATTTTATGCTCTAACATTTGTAAATCAACACTTCAAATTTTATTTCCCAATTTCATCTCAAAAATATTAATACTTCTCTTCAGCAATGGACTATAATTGTGGCAGTGGAAGATCATGAATGATTGCAATGGTATCAAATAGATGCAAAGTTGGTAAATACACTGAGGTAATACATGAATCACACACACTAGGAATGTCTTAGAATTGATTTTTAAAAAATGGTGGAACGAGAGTAGTATGGAGTTTGCAGCTGCTCCTGAGTTTCATGCATTTGTTTGTGGAATTTGTATAGTTATTATACAGCAGAAGCAGAAATTTTTTATTAATTTTTTGGGGATTTTATAGTCCAACAATCTACATAAAGAAAAAATGCGAAGGCGGAGAAATTTTTTTCTCACACGGAATTTGTGCGAGAGGCCTCCACATTTTTGTCAAGTGTCGATCCAGAAAGGGATACCTTTTCTGTTTGAAATTTTAGTTTAAAAAAAGTGAGAATTTTTTTAAATCAACACGAAGGAGGATAGAGAATGTTCTTTACACTGGGCTTGTGGGAGAAGCCTGTCCACGTGTTTGTTCAACTGCTGTGGAGAGATTTTCTTTTGTTTATCTGAAGATTTGAAACTTGACTGATAGAGGACTTGAGGAGGAGGCTTTTTTTTTAAATCGGTTGACTTTTAAGTGCTTGATTTTTTTTGAAGGCTGTAATTTTTTTTAACTTTTGCATACTTAAGATTAAAATCTGTGGGTAAGGAGGGGTAGTTGTTTTTTAATGTAGGTGTTTTTAAGAGCTTCTTTTGAAACTTAATGTCACTTCGGGCATTCAAGAGACAGAGTGTAATGGTTAGTACATTTAGAGAGGATGGTTACACAGCAGGATCAGTCAGAGAGATACCTGAGAAAGGTAAGAAAGTGGCTTAGAAGTCTCCTGTGGCTATTTCTCTCCCAAACATATTACGTTGTGACTACTGATGAAGGGGATAACCTCTCAGAGGAAAATAGAAGTGGCAGTCAGACCTTATCACTATGAATAAATCTTATGTTACGCAGGGTTTGTCAAGATTTAAAAGAATAGGTGTCATAGGGGACTCTCCTGTCAGGGGCACAGGAACTTTAAAAAGTAAATCTCTCTGGTTTATTCCCGATGTCACATTCTAACTAGAGTAGGAATAAAAAGATAGGACAGATAAATCAATGGCTGAAGGGATGGTACAGTGTGCAAAGATTCAGATTTTTGGATTATTAGGGTCTCTTCTTGAGCTGAAAAGGGTTGGGTTTTACCTAAATTGGAAAGTGACCAATATTCTGGCAGGCAGATTTGCTAGTTCTATTTCATGTGCCTTTGAACTAGCAAAAAGGGGATGGTGCAGGGTTCCCATGTAGCAGTAAAAATAGTAAGACAGATGAGGATAGTTCTGAATCAGAAAAAAGCAAGTTAATTAGAAAAGGCAGACAAGAGTAAGTCAGAGAATGAGGTAAATGATGAACTAAACTGCATTTATTTCAATGCAAAGGGTCTTACAGGTAAGGCTGATGAACCCAAAGCATTTATGGCAACATGGGACTCGGGCATCATAGCTATTTCAGAAACTTGGTTAAGGGAACTATAGGACTGGCAGCTCAATGTTCCATGTTTTAGATGCCACAGGAAGGATAGAAAGGGAAGCAAAACAGGAGGGATAACAGTGTTTTTGATGAAGGAAAATGTTACTACCATAATGAGAGACAATGTGGAATTGTCCGGTGAAACTACGTGGGTATAATTCAAAAATAAGAAAGGGATGACCACCTTGATGGGATTGTAATTATAGGCCCCTCCAACAGTCAGACACAAACTGAGGAGCAAATATGTAAAGAGACCTCAGATGTATGTAAGCATAATAGAGTTGTAATTGTAGAGGAGTTTAATTTTCCAAACATTGATTGCAACTACTATAGTGTTAAAGGCTTGGATGGTGAGAAATTTGTTAAGTATGTTCAATATTTAAATGTACCTACTAGAGAATGAGCAAAAATTGACCTTCTCTTGGGAAATAAGGCAGAGTAACTGACAGAAGTGTTAGCAGGGAACACTTTGGGACTAGCATTCATGATTCTATTAGTTTTAAAATGTTATTGAAAAGCATAAACCTCTCATACAAGTTAAAGTTCTTAATTGCAGCAAGTCAAATTTTAATGATATGGGACAAGAAATTTCAAAAGTTGATTACAATAGACTTGTTTGCAAATAAAGGGATGACTGACAAGTGGGAGACTTTCAAAAGTGTAATAATGAGTCCAGAGGCATTATGGCCATTACAGTGAAGCGCAAGGCTGTTAAGAGTAGGGAACAATGGATGAATAAAGATATTGAGGTTCTCGTCACGAGTAAGAGAATTATATTAGATATAGACCACTAGGATCAAATTAATCTCTTGAAGACTATGAAGAGAGTAGGGGTATTCTTAAGAGGGAAAGCAGGAGAAGAAAGACAGGATATGAGACAGCCTTGGCAGATAAGGTTAAGGATTAACAGCAAAGGAACTATAGAGAATATAGCCTCTTAAAGATCAATGAGACATTGATTGTCCAGTTTTTTTTTGCTATGCACCCTGCTTATCTCTGCACAATAACATTACTGTTTTTGTTGTGTGACTACGAACATACCATCTTAAAAGGAATAGCCTGTGAGCAGCCTACATCTAAGGGAATACTGGTAGCATGACCTTCAAAACCTTATAAATATCGTGTACTCAAATGTTCATCACAAAGAGAACGTGAATTATCTTCACAAGTGCTCCAGAAACATGCATCAGGCCTCATCAGATACCATATCTCTGCTATGATTAATTCAAGCTATAGAATATTTGAGTAACAAATGCAAAAGTGTAAAACATCAATAAAATAATTCTCCGGAGTTTATGGGAAAATAAGTGATTGTTCTGCTTTTGGCTCAGAACATTTGCACATTTGATGCAATCTAATAAGCTAATCAAATAAAAGAAAACGTGTGCTTCCTTTTTAGCAGTTAATGGATTCCTGTTAAATGAAAGTCTCAAATGGACACACAAACACAAGACCAATTTATTTATAATTACCCATTATACAAGGCAGCCATTGGGGTCTCTGTCAAAGGGAAACACTTAGGATAGACGATAGTAAACATTGGCTGGCTGCAGTGATGACAATGTCCCAGAGGGTAGAATAGTAACTTGCACAGATTCCTAGGTAATGAGTTTGGGGATAGGAGATCCAGACCTACAGGGGAACATAACATGTAAATGGCTTCACAACAAACATCCTATTATTGCAGTTTAATCTTTGTAAAGCTAAGTCATACCTGTACAAAGTTTACTGCTTTACCTGCACCTCCACCCACATCATCTACTGCATCCGCTGCAGCCGGTGTGGCCTCCTCTATATTGGGGAGACAGGCCGCCTACTTGCGGAGCGATTCAGAGAGCACCTCTGGGCCACCCGGACGAACCAACCCAACCAACCTGTGGCACAGCATTTCAACTCCCCCTCCCACTCCACCGAGGATATGCAGGTCATTGGACTCATCCACCGCCAAACCACAACAACCCGACGGTCGGAGGAGGAGCGTCTTATCTTCCGACTGGGAACCCTCCAACCGCAGGGGATGAACTTGGACTTCACCAGTTTCTTCATCCCCCCTCCCCCCACCCTGTCTCAGCCGGATCCTTCCAGCCCGGCACCGCCTTCCTGACCTGCAGTCTTCTTCTTGACCTCTCCGCCTCCACCCTACTCCGACCTATCACCCTCACCTTGACCTCTTTCCACCTATCACATTTCCAACTCCCCTCCTCCAAGTCCCTCCTCCCTACCTTTTATCTTCTCCTGCTGAACACTCTCTGCTCATTCCTGAAGAAGGGCCTGTGCCCGAAACGTCGAATCTCCTGTTCCCTGGATGCTGCCTGACCTGCTGTGCTGTTCCAGCAATAAAGTTTCAACTTTGATCTCCAGCATCTGCAGACCTCACTTTCTCCTGCTTTGATCTAAACTTGCTTATGTAATTCTGCATAAATTAGAACTGCAGCAGATGGGAATAGATGGCTTCAATCATGGTATTATTTTACACGTGCTTTTGTTAGGGCAAGTACAGAAGAGAGGGGATAATAACAGGCATTTTGTTATTTTCACTGTATTTGTTTTTCTTCCTTCAGGTGTGCTCACACCGCAAATCAATTCTTTACTCAAAGGGCAGGTGGAGACATTGCTCGTTATCTGCCAAACTGGTCATAAATCGGTTATCATTACAAGATACTAAAAGAAGATGGTATTCATTTACCTTCCTTATGCCAACTTATTTTTGGCAGATGTTGCTCAGAGCCTGCCCTTGCTGCACAAGAGGACATCCCCAGGCTATGGGAGTCCAAAACTAGAGGGCATAGGTTTAAGGTGAGACGGGAAAGATTTAAAAGGGTGCTAAGGGGTAATTTTTTCATGTAGAGTGGTGCGTGTATGAAACAAGCTGCCAGAGGAAGTGGAGGAGGCTGGTACAATTGCAACATTTGGACGGCATCTGCATGAGTAGACGATATGAAGGGTTGAGAGGAATATGAAGGGTTTAGAGGGATATGGGCCAAATGCTGGCAAATGGTACAACATCAGTTGAGGATATCTGCTTCGCATGGATGAGTTGGATCGAAGCATCGGTTTCTGTGCAGTAACACTTTATGACCACTACCTTCACATTCAATCATTCTGTAGCTCATGCCAGAACACCAGTACACAACAATACAGCATAGATTTCTTTAAAATTCAGAATCTGGATAGAAAACCATTAAACTTTGCCAAATTATCAATAACTTGAAGGATGGTGAATGTGTAAAATTATAAGCACACATGTTTTGTTCAAGCTTCCTCTAAGGATTGCCAAATTCACATATAAAAGGGAAAATCTAGCTTGACCAACCTTTTGAATATTCTGATGAGATCAGAAATGATTAACAGTAAAGCATTAGCTACAAGTTTTGGATTTCTAAAACGTTTTCAATAATGTACTCCATAATTAACTAATGGATAAGATCGACATGAAATGTTAACTCTGATTTCCCTCTCTCCTCACATGCTGTCAGATCTGCTGAGTTTCTCCAGCAATTCCAACTCCACTTTCTCCAAAAGCTGGCAGAATGGATTGTTGCCACAAATTCTGTTGCATGAATCGACCCTCTATGAAAGATGGTCCCATTTTTTTAATATATTCGGTATATTAATTGACAGCACCAACTTTCTGCTTTAATAGAGATTCTACTTTTCACCCTACGTTTTACATACTTTAAAACATGGCTACTCTGCATCAGATGCCCAACTTCAACGGTTCACTTTTAAACTTAGCATATAAATTCACTCCGATCATAAGAGTCATATAGATGAATAGCATTCACCTGATGAAGGAGCGATGCTCCGAAAGCTAGTATGCTTCCAATTAAACCTGTTGGACTATAACCTGGTGTTGTGTGATTTTAAACTTTGTACACCCCAGTCCAACACCAGCATCTCCAAATCATGACTTTTTGAATGTTGTAACTGTACCGGCCTCAACCACTTCCTCTGGCAGCTCATTCCATTCAGACACCACCATCTGCGTTAGAAAGTTGCCCCTTACGTCCCTTTTAAATCTTTCCCCTCTCACCTTAAACCCATGGCTTCAAAGATCAACTTTTTGTTTTGGGGGTGAGGGAAAAGGAAAAAAGTTGTTGGAATCTCAATACTGGGGAGAAGTGCAATGAATTACAGGAGAACATTAATAAACACTCACATTGGACAGATAGTTGACAAATAAAGTTCAACACATATAACAGCAAGATAATTGATTTTAGAAGAAGAATATGGAGGTCTCTCATTACGTTAAAGGTGCATGTCTATATCAGGTCAAGGAACAAAAGGATTTCGGACCACAAATACATCAAACGCTGTGCCAAGGTTAGCAAGGCCATAAAAAGAACAAACCAAGTACTAGCTTTTATTTCTAGAAAGACGGAAGTGAAAAGTAGGATAGTTATGCTAAACATGTACCAAACCTCATTTAGACCACACTTAACTTTTTCTGGTTTCCATATGATGGAAAAGATATTTAGGGGAGACAATGGCACAGTGGTAAAGGAACTGAATGATTAATCCAGAGGCTAGATCAGAGTGGTGCTGGAAAAGCACAGCAGGCCTTCTGATTAATCCAGAGGACCAGGCTAATACTCTGGGATCATGAATTCAATTCCCAACATAGCAGCTGTGGAATTTAAACTCATACATGGTAGGAGGGAATAAGTGATTAAGAGTTATGCTTAGATGAGATGAGGCTAAAGTGGACTTAGTGTTGCTGTCAGCACTAATGAGTATGAATGTCCACCTATGAAATTCCAGTTACTGGCCATGGGTTCTATGGGTCCTTGTGTGATTGATGAGCCTGATCCTAAAGTCGATGTTGCTCGGAGGTGGAGTTGATCCTTGGCCTCAGGATCACTAGCATTCCTTCCTCGGGTTACTTTCCCATACTCCCTCTTGCTGATGGGTGTTCTCATACAGGAGCTTCCTCCAAGTTGGTTTCTTCTGAATGAGGGTTGCCCCGGCATTAATGTCTACTTTTAATTCTTGAGGTAAACCTTTAAGGAGTCTTTGAAGTGTTTCCTTGGTCCTCTTCTCATTCGGATGCCTTCCTTGAGCTGGATGAAGAGCAGTATAAACACCAACATAGGCAAGTTGAGCCAAATGGTCCATTTCCATGTATGAATTTGCTGCTATGTTGGGAATTGAATTCATGATCCCAGAGTATTAGCCTGGTCCTCTGGATTAATCAGAAGGCCTGCTGTCCTTTTCCAGCACCACTCTGATCTCGCCTCTGGATTAATCATTCAGTTCCTTTACCACTGTGCCATTGTCTCCCTTAAATATCTTTTCCATCATATGGAAACCAGAAAAAGTTAAGTAAACATTAGTAAGCAATTAAAAGAAAGCAGTGGGCACTACTAGGCCAATGAAAATGCAGGAGATACTTTTCAGGTTCACCTGCCAGCACTTCAAATATATACTATGCATTGCTCAATGCTTTACATATATAGAGTATACGTGCATAAATGATGTGCTCTTCACCCACTGTAGATTAAACAAATAAATCTGTGCCCTGTAAACTTTTGTGCATCTAGGCTTTTCTCTCTGATGAAAAATCAAATTGGCAGTCACACAATTTACAAACAGAATCATCCAGATTACAAAGCAAAGAAAAATCAGTACAAAGTAAACAATATATAAATTACATTTGAATAATAAAAATACTTTAAAATATGCAGAACATGGCAAATTCAGAAAATGTGTAATATTTGAAATATGATAGTGTAAATTTCTGTCTACCACTTAAAAAGCATACAGAAACAAAAGCATTAATTTATCATGGGTGGAAAAAGATCTGCACAAACACAACATATCAAAACCACATCTGCAGGCTTTTAACTGGCCTTCTGACAAATCAAACTTCTAATCGCCAATTTAAATATCAATGAACCTTTTCATTAATTCACTCATCAATTGTCTATCAGTTGTAAAAGGTCACAATTAGCAAATATATGAATACTCTTTATATATAGTTTAGCATACTTATCCGTGTAATCAGTGCACCATCTTAGTTACCACAAGCAATCCTATGGGAGATTTAGCATTGTATTCCATAGGAATGTGAACTTGGCGATCTACCACATTTCAGACAAAATGCACTATAACTCATATCTCTAACTTTAAATATGGCCTAAACTTCTTCCACATGACTGGCCGATAAACAAACCGGTTTAATGTGATTCAAATGTATTAATTATAATTTGTCAAATTTCTAAGAACAAACAGCCTTAAAATAATCAGCCACATAACTCTCCAGCCCAATCTTGACACTTTTGAAAAGGATTAAAAAAAAAGTTATTGCTACATGAGAAAGATCACATCTAAGTATATTAATTTCTTAGAAACCATTCATTTCAGTACTTCTCGAGACATTGCTTCCAAACTTTTATGGAAATAGTTATCTCTTCCCCACCTTCACACTAATAGCTCAATATTCAACTTGCAACAAATGGTGATGGAACTGTGCTATTTGCACAGTTATGAAATTGTACATTTAAAATCAAATACTGCAATTGTTTGAAATTAATTAATTGCTTGAAAATGTATAAATGTTGCCTTACCAACTCAGTTTGCACTGCTGGTGCTTGCTTTGCTAACACAAATCTGCAACAACTCACATAATATATAAATCCCTTAAGGTAAGAAAAGATAGCAAATATGTCACAGGAGTTTTTGAACAAAATTTGACAAAGCCACAAAGTATTCAGGCAGGTAATCAAAACCTTAGTAAAAGGTCATCTTTTAAGGTGCATCTTAAATAAAGGGAGAAAGTGTGCAAGAGGAGAGGGCAAATGCGTGAATGTGTGAGAGAGACTGACAGCCAAACACTGCTGATATCTCAGAGTTGTACTCTTTCCAGTTCTACCTCAAGTGTATGCTTAAATAATGTAGCAGTCATTGAAGATTATATTTACTGTTTTGGATGATTCATCAGATTCACTCCTTTATATCCTGCATAATACAAAGACATACAAAATGTAAACTTAAAGGTGAGGTTCAATTTTCCTGTAGATAAACTGAACTTTTTCAGGGGTTTGTTATTCCATAGATATGCAAATCGTACACATATCAAGCTCCTCCTCTATTCTTCAGAAAGGCTGCACTAAAATTAATATTTGAGGTTTTGTAATTTTCCAATTATCATAGCCAGACTTAAAGATTTTACTAAAATCCAAAGGATGAAAGCCTGAAGAGGCACAGTTGCAGATGGCAATTAAGTGCCTATCATAGCTCCCTGGGGCAAGTAAAAACAAATGCAGTCTGCCCTAGTATTGCTCAGTTAAAGCCAGATGAGAGAAAACTATGTCACATAATCTAAACTATTATCCATCCATTTGCCAAGATGACCTATAACCTCCTTAGTGTTGTTTTAGCAGCAAATTCGGCCTTGGATTGTGAGCTCAATAACTTGGGTGAGGTAATGCTTGAAACTAAAAACTTTTCAATTTCAATGGTCTAAAGTAGTATACATCTTTATGTTTCTTTTAAGAAAGTTCCATATCTGCAACATAGTGTAATGCATGATGCATTTTTAAAATTCATTCATGGGGTGTGTGTATCACTGGAAAGGACAACATTTGTTGCCTGTCCCCACCTGCCCTTGAGCAGGTGGTGTTTAGCTGGCTTCTTGGAATATTGAAGCCCATCTGGTGTTGATACACCAACAGTGTTGAAAGGGAGGGAGTTCCAAGTATTTGTCCAAGTGGTACTGAAGGAATGGTGATATTGTTCCAAGTCAGGCTGGTGCACTGACTACAGGGAATCTGGAGCTGGGAATGTGTGTGTAAGCTACTACCTTTGCTTTAGTAGGTGGTAAACACTTTGCGTTTGGAAGGTGGTGTGTTATTGCAGTACACCTTATTAGTAGTATACACTGCTGGTACTGCTGGGAGGGAGTAAATGTTTAAGCTGCAGGATGGAGTGTTGATTTCTAGCATGCCAACCACGAACACAATTTGACTTTGATACAGATGTGACTTATTACAAAGTGTAACCACATTATGCAAAATGTCAGCTTATACAATCAATTAATTGAATTAATTTTTGGATCATTAATACAAGCACATTTGCTATTTTCTGCCAAAGGCTAAGAATGATTGGGTCTCTTTGGATAGGAGTGTGGAAACAGAATATTTTGCAGCTCTGCAAACGTGATTCAGGAGAAAATACTCTGGAAGTTGCAAGTTTTTTCCAGGATGACCAGGTTTTCTGGGAGTGGGGCTTGGCAATCCTAGAACAAGTGCAGCAGGTACTGGGTGTGAAGTGCAGCTGGACAGAAGACCTACCTCAATGATCCAGCTATGAACTGGAGATTTTAACAGAACTAATGAAACAAAAGAACCCCCCCACCCCATGCACTATTCATATCAATCCATGCCACGTTACCTCCAGCAAACTCATACCCGTCTTGCATTCCATGCCAATGTAGGCCCAAACACCATGGGTCCTAATAGTCTCTGTGCCTCTGCTCACACCCAGGGCCCTTTATAGACTTGTTAATAGTGCCAGCTCATACCAAATCATCACCCTTTCCACTACACTTCCTATTCCAATTCACCCAGTATCCATCATGTGCAGAACTCAGCAGACATGCTGAGATAAAATAATGATCTAAGCGTCCACAACATTGTTTCCTTTTAAATAAAGTCTCATTCATGAAAAAAACCCACTAAATTTACAGTCCTTCAACTACATAATCTCTTTCAAGAACAAACATTTCATTCAATACATAATCCTTTAGAAAAACAGTGGAATATCTCACTTCAACCAAACTGAAATTACAGTCATCCTGGTCTGTTAATGGAAGGGTTTAAAATCAGTTGTGCAGAATTAACACAGTAATGGACATCCCCAGGCTTATGTCATCAAACAGAGTAAAACAGCAAGCATTCTATTACAGGAGAAATCTCAAATATTTCAAAGGGTAGGAGTTTTAAATGCATTGACACTTGACAGTTGTATTTGAAAATTCCTTTGGACAGTTGCCTTTGTCAAGTTCAATAAGCATGACAGTTGATGTGTTTATGCACTTCTTACCCACATTCGTTTCTACCTTTAACAATTGGAATGAACACCTGACTGCCCCCTAAGATGTCGCAGGGCCATATTTAAAGGGATACCTTACCTCTATGAAGAACTCTGCAGAACCTCTATCACACACATCTGTGTTTCACACAGCCAGCTCATTAAAATCAGACATGATTGGAGACAGACACAGATTTACGCAGGCAGCTTGCATGAGAAATACATGAGCAAAACACGTCCTGCCTCTTATAGATGCTAAGTTCAATTGTTAAGGAGCCCTTTAATTTTCGGCCTCCTCCATCATTTTGCTATGCAATCGGAGGGACTCTAGGTTTTGCAAAGTTTAGGATGCGTTTCAAGAGGTTGTTAGAGTACATGAGAAAAGGGGTCTGATATCCACATTTCCATTTTACTATATACCCTCAACCAAATTACTGACCTCTACTGTATTCTTTCCCTTGACATGACAACAAAGATCAAGAACTTCAGATCTGTATTAAAAGGAAAAGTCTAGTATGTTTCATTTGTCAAATGTATCAGTTCGCAGTGAGTCTGGTGTATTCTTTGCAACGTATTTGACATGGAATCAATGCAGGGTGTGATTCCAGAGGAAGGCTCCCCAGTGGCCAAGTGGTACTTGTGGAACTTTTCCTTAAAGAGTTAAAAAATCACACAACACCAGGTCGTAGCCCAAAGAGGCAGCATGGGTCTCTAATCAGCTCTGCAGCCAGCTGACCAGACCATTAACACCTGAACAAAATTCCATCCAGTTTCCGATTTAGAAGTTGGTCATCAAGGACTGAGAAAAGGAAGAATTTCTTCACTCAGAAGGTGACGGAACTTGGGAATTTTCTTCCAGATGCTGAGAGGGATCAGTTAGTTGTTGAATATATTCAAGGCACATATTCACATATTTCTAGATATTGAAGATGTGAAAAAATAAGGAAATGGTACAGTAAAATGGTTTAGAGGTAGATCAGACACAAGCAGCCAAATGAGCTACGCTTGCTCCTATTTGCTATGTTCCTAAATAAATATAAGCAAATTGAAATAACAGATGAAACTGGATCTAGCTCCTATTATTTTAAATACACTAATTGCTTTTATTGGTCTTAAATGTTCACAAAAAAAAGTAATGTGTTGAGAATATCCAGTAGTCATCCCCAGTTCCTAACTAACAAGCAACAACGAAATATGTTCTTTATCTTAAACGCACTGTGATGATTCTGTAGCTTTTAATGTTAAAATTAAAATAAACTTTACATTTTCTTTCAGACATGAAGCTGTGACCATTAATAGAAAGAATAAGTTAGACATGCCTTTCTTAGACGTGTGGTAAAATTTGTAGATGGTCCTCATAACCATTTCTTGAAGTGGTGCGACAGTATCATTTTCTGTTCCTATTGTCTGGATTTCATCAGGTACAGTAATGGTCAGCTGTCTGTGGGTGAATGAAAGTTTCACTTCTTCATTTTTCAAAGAGGAACCACAACTGTGGTTAAATAGGGAAGAAAAACACACACCCAAAAGTCATTGCCATGTTAGAGTTACCATTGTACATGACACCACAACAACCTTTGATCAAAAGTTTTGCTATTGTACTAAAGTGGACACATTTCCAAACATATTCTGCAAACCATGTGCTTTCTTTTATTCATTTATGGAACGTGGTGTCACTGGTTGGGTAGACATTTTCTTTCCCAAATTCAGTAATGTTGACCTTGCCATGAGTCTGATTTCTCTTTACACTAATGTTAATAATCTCCCTTTAATTTCAACATAAATATTTTAGGAGACAAAGGCACAACAAGTATGGAATGAATAATTTTACATCAATATAAGCATATTGAAATAACCAATGAAACTGGATCTAGCTCCCAATATTGAATGAAGGGTGCCAGCATTCACTACATTTACTCACAGGATGATTACGTGATTTACAGTGCCACTTACTGGAAATTAGTGCAGTGGCATTGACAGGAGCTCTCAAAACTGTGTGAACTAGACCACATCATCCAATTAGACTGAATGAAGACTTAATGAGATATGACATAGGGTGTGTTTATTTCCATGTTAAATCAGATAGGGAAAGTGAAAGGTAGGGAGGGAAAGAAAAATTGGATTCCAAGAAAGATAAAGTTTATTTACAAACTTAAGGAAGGAGATTCCTCACTTATATGAATTTTTACTGGGGAGGGGTATGAGAGGGCATTTACCAGAAAAGAAGATTTATCGTTCCATAAGCTTATTTACACGAGAATGGACAAACAGTAACATTTTCTGGCAAGTTCTAACTTAAAGACAGAAACTGAATCATAGTAAACAATTAAAGGATGCCATAAAGTGGAATATACATGTATATAGTAGCTGTGTGTGGCTGACAATGTGGACAATACCAACTGACTGCAACAGGTCAGCGAACAGAATGGACAGAAAAGTGGCATCTGAACCTAATACAGAAATAAGAAGTGATGCAATCTGGCAGAAGGAGAAAGGGAGAGGCAATAGAATAAACTATACAGTTCTCAGTGTATGGGGACAAATATATCAGGGAAGAGTGGCATTAGATGCAACATTTGAGGTGGCACAACATTTTGAGATGTTGTCAAAGAAGAGAATGTCTTGAACTTCAATAAACAAAGGTATTGAGCATAAAGGCAGAGTTGTCACACAGAAACTGTTTCAAGCTCTGGTTAGCCTTCAAGCAAGGGTTGTGTCCATTTTGATCACCACACTTAGGGAAGAATCTGAGCGTCTTTGAGAGGGTGGAGAGGATATTTACTAGAATGGTTCCAGGCAATTTTAGCTACAAGGTTAGGTTAAAAAGTTGGGGTGGTTCTTTTCGAAGCATAAAAGATTGGACGGAGATCTTATAGAAGTCTGAAATTAAGACAGTGGCAGATAAGGTGAGCTACAAAAGAAAAACTGTTCACATTTGCTGACGGTAAAAGGACTATGAGTCACAGATATAAAAAGGTTTCAGCTTAGCGACACAGGAGTCTGCATATCATAGCAGATTATTTAGAAATATATAACTTGGAGGTGTCGGTGTTGGACTGAGGTGGACAATGTTAAAAATCACACTAGACCAGTTTTAGTCCAAAAGCTTTATTTGGAAGCACTAGCTTTCGGAGTTCCGCTCCTTCGTCAGGTGGTTGTGGAGGTTAAGATCATGCTCACAGAATTTATAGCCAACGGAGTACTGTGTCATGGAGATGTGATACAGTAAACAATCTTAGGTTAAAACTTTCATCTCTTATAATGGGATATGCTGGTTTCTGTTCTTTGATATGTAAATCCCAGAACTTCTTTTAAATTACATTCTCAAGATAGCTCAGCTTTTTAAACAATAGGTGTGAAGTCTGTCTGTGTCCCAATGCTGTGTCAGACTGACAAACCCTCTGGATAGTTTTAGAGTTTTACATGGATTCATGATGTTTTTGAGCAAAATAAAATGTAATGTAATTCTGCAAAAACAAATCCACCCCATAAGCTTATATGTGTGTGCATGTAGGAGCGACAGACTGATTGTGCATGTAAGTGTGTGGGTGTGAGTGCATATGATACAGTGTGTGTATATATGTGTGTAAACTCAGTTAAGTGTGAGAGAGAGTATGATGGCTGCTTGTGAGAGTATGATGGATGCGTAAATTGGTGTGAGTGCAGGGGATATATGTGTGTGCATGAGAGAGAGCTTGTGTACGAGGGTGGGTCTGTGTGGGTGTGAGTGTGTGTCCCTCGCTCATACACAAGCTCTCTCTGCAGACCCTCCCTCATACACAAGCTCTCTCTCTCATACATCCCCACATTCACACCAACACACGCACCCTCTCACACATACCCCATCACACTCACTCACTCTCTCTCTCACACACACACTTAGCTAAGCTTACACACACTCTACCACGTGCACTCACACCCACACACTCACATGCACAATCAATCTGTCGCTCCTACATGCGCACACATATAAGCTTATGGGGTGGACTTGCTTTTGCAGAATTACATTACATTTTATTTTGCGCAAAAACTCCAGGAATCCATGTAAAACTCTGTAAAACGATACAGAGGGTTTGTCAGTCTGACATAGCATTGGGACACAGACAGACTTCACACCTATTGTTTAAAAAGCTGAGCTATGTTGAGAGTGTAATTTAAAAGAAATTCGGAGATTTACATATCAAAGAACAGAAACCAGCATTTCGCATTATAAGAGATGAAAGTTTTAATCTAAGATTGTTTACTGTATCACATCTCCATGACACAGGACTCCATTGGCTTTAAATTCTGTGAGCATGATCTTAACCTCCACAACCACCTGATGGAGCGGCGCTCCGAAAGCTAGTGCTTCCAAATAAAGCTGTTAGACTATAACGTGGTGTTGTGTGATTTTTAACCTAGAAATACATAATATGACCAAGCAGAATCAGTATGGCTTCATGAAGTGGTCATCATGCCTGACAAATTTACAAGAATTCATTGAGGAGGAAACAAGCAGGATAGATAAAGCTGAAGCAACAGATGTAATATATTTGAAATTTCAGAAAGTATCTGATAAGGTATCACATATTAGTCTACTTATTAATATAAGAGCCCAGGTACTAGAGGCAGTATGTCAGCACGGACAGAAGATTGGCTAATTAATAGAAGACAGAGAGTTTGGATAAGAAATCATGTTCAGGATGGCAATCTGCAACAAGTGAAAGGCCACAGGTATCAGTGCTGGGGCCATAATTATTTTAATTATGACTTCGATGAAGAAAATGCATGTACTGCAGATGGCACAAAAATAGTTGGGAAGGAAACTTGTGAGGATGACACAAAGAGTCTGCACAGGAATATGGCCAGGTTAAGTGAGGGGGCAAATACTTGGCTGATGGAATCTTGTGAGAAAATGAAAATGTTTGCATCTTCATTGAATGAATAAAGCAGCTGAACGTTATTTAAACTGGCAAAGGGAAATGGTCACACATTGAAGAAAGACATAAGGAGGGTAGTGAATCTGTGGAATTCTTGAGCACAGCAGGCTGTCTAGATTTGGTTGTCAATTATATTCAAGGTTGAGATAGAATTTTAATCAGCAAGGGAAATAAAGGTTATTGGGAAAAAGCATGCAAGTGGAGTTGAATGTTATCAAATCAACCATGATCTCATTGAATGCTGGAACCGAGTTGATGGGCTGAATGGCTTACTTCTGCTCTTATGTCACATGATTTTCGGAAAAGCTTTTATCTAAAACAATGACCTGGAATGCACTGAACATGAGAATGGTGTAAGTGGAAATGAACAACTATTAATATAAAATAGCAGTGGAGTAAAATAAATTTGCAGGCTAAAGGAATAGAGCTGAGCAATGGGACTGATTAATTTCTCTACAAAGAGAACAGTTTTGGGTGAGCCAAACAGCCTTCTTCTGTGTTGTACTGACTCTATGACTCTTGGGTTTAGAGGATAATTCATGGGTAAGTATATTAACTTCACACTATTCTGTGCATTCCAAAGTCAAATCTCCAGGCACAGTTCCATTTTCATAGAGTTTTCACAGGAGCAAAGATCCTCAGACTGCAATTTTCAAACCAGAGTTAACTGTGTAGGTGCAGTTTTCAGACAAAGCTATCTGATTTGCACTTCAAAAATAATTATTTTCATAGCAAAATTTGGTCCAATATAAAATAAAATTACACACCTGTTTATTTTGTACCAATGACCATTCTGCAGCCAGTACGTTTGAACACTCACCAAAAGCAGATAAATAAAGTAATTCACCAACTAATGATCTGATTCATTAAGCAACTGAAAAGCGCATGGAAAGCACTATAAATCACTTGTACCATGAAAACAATAATGTTATAAGCTTTTGTTGCATTATGGATAGGTTTCAAAGTGAATGCTCACATACAACTCATCTGTCCTTTCACCTCAACATGCAAGTTAGACAGTTAACTCACCAAGGAAGAATTGTTTAGGAGGGTACATTTCAATATCAAGGTCCTCAAGATTTCTTGTGCTCCACAGATCTGAATGGAAGTCACATTCATGCCAGAAATATCTCACTTTGTTTTATTCCACAGTAAACTACTTCTCAACTTCTGGTTCTTATGCCAGCAAACTTGTAAAGAGTATTTCTATAAAAATCTACCTTTATTTACAAGTGACTTGCCTGTTGGATCATCTTAAATTCAATTCAGATTAATTGTTGGGCAAAAATTAAAAAGCACATAAAATGGAAAAGTCATGATCTGCCGACTGTGAAGATTAAATATGTCTTTTGTTCAGAAAAGAATCATACAATCCTGATTATCCTCCACAGGCAACAATCTCCAATAACCCAGAAACATGGAACCGCAATAAACAAAGCAAGGCAGTAAGTAATGATCTGGGACTGAATAGCAACACATCTTTTTGCTTTTATGTTTTTAGAATTTTAGTAGAATCCTTTGTCCAAATTAAACCTTTAGATTTCCCACCAGGAAAGTAGCAGGTAAATAAGGGAAATGATGATCCTCAGCTTCAGGCAACATACGCTCAAGTTCCTATGACATGTCTTATGACCTCACCTAAATCCCCTGCCCACATTACTCCTGTATATTACAATTCTCTCAATACTGATCCCCATAACGCCATGAACATCATAAAGAAGAACAAACACATCAAAGGAAGTTGCAAGGCTGAGATAATTAATGCTGAACAAAGAGACCTTGGAGTGCAGGTTCATAGCTCCTTGAAAGTGGAGTCGCAGGTAGGTAGGATAGTGAAGGCGGCGTTTGGTATGCTTTCCTTTATTGGTCAGAGTATTGGGTACAAGAGTTGCGATGTCATGTTGCGGCTGTACAGGACATTGGTTAGGCCACTGTTGGAATATTGCATGCAATTCTGGTCTCCTTCCTGTTGGAAAGATGTTGTGAAACCTGAAAGGGTTCAGAAAAGATTTACAAAGTTGTTGCCAGGATTTGAGGATTTGAGCTACAAGGAGAGACTGAACAGGCTGGGGCTATTTTCCCTGGAGCGTAGGAGGCTGAGGGGTGACCTTATAAAGGTTTATGAGAGGCATGGATAGGATAAATAGACAAAGTTATTTCCTTGGGGTGGGGGAGTCCAGAGGTAGAGGGCATAGGTTTAGGGTGAGAAGGGAAAGATATAAAAGGTATCTAAGGGGCAACTTTTTCACACAGAGGGTGCTACGTGTATGGAATGAACTGCCAGAGGAATTGGTGGAGGCTGGTACAATTGAAACATTTGAAAGGAATTTGGATGGGTATATGAATAGGAAGGGTTTGGAGGGATATGGGCCGGGTGCTGGCAGGTGGGACTAGATTAGGCTGGGATATCTGAACGGGTTGGACCGAAGGGTCTGTTTCTATGCTGTACATCTCTATGACTCTATGATTAAAATACATTTAAATTTACAGAATTTTCCTTTGTGTAGGTATCCACTAAAAACAAATTGCCCATTTAAGACCTACATATTCCAAATCTCCAGAATATACTCCTGCTGAGCATAATGGTTGCAAACCCATTTTGATTGTTTTTGAACATCAATTGCACAGCATATACTTACTTTCACAGAATGTGATTACTGCTACTGATGAACTGTAACAATTGCAATTTGTTTTCAGTCTGTTAAAATGACATTTTGCTCTTAGCAATCTGTTCTGTGATACTACTAATCACAGTGATACACTGATGCTGAATATTAAAATTCTAAAGTTGTCCTTACCCACTGTGACCAATAACTTTGTTGTATAGGTACGATGGTAGTCCATATAGCTGAAAGTTGTTATCTACATACACGTATTGTAGTTCTGGATATCGCCCTAGGTCTTAAAAAAAAACACAAGAATGAACCAAAGAGATTGCCATTACAGAAAGTTCTTACAAATAATGGTGAACAGCAAAAAAATCGTACGTTTAAAGTGAGAATTTAGTTTTAATCAGAATCATTCTGGTTATTCTGAACTGAATCTTTTCAGACAACTGTTGAATGATTCTTCTGTTTTGATGTGGTTGCTGGCAAGACAGTAAATTTTCCTCTCTGCAAATAGAGATTCCTTATCTTTAGGTATTGATTTTCATACTTTTATTACCCTCAGTTGGTTTATTTATTTTGTTTATATTATGGAATTCAGAGATACATTGCAGGGGGAGAAAAAGCACCAGATGCAGATAGAGGCGGACAGTGGTTCAGGTGAATATTCTGTGGCATGGCCTCAAATCCAAATCAGTTATTGACCATGTTATCATATGCAATGCTCTTGAGTGAGCACAAGACTATGGAGGGTTTTTCCTCACTTTGTGTAAGAACCTGTTGCTCATTTCAATCTGCAGGATTTGTGAAGATGCCAGATGTGAAGATGTTGATCTAGAAACTCATTTACAATGCCTGAGCTGCCCAACAACACTGTAGCAATAGAAACCTGTGGTCTCTTTGGTCATAGTTACTAACTCCATGAGTTAACAGTTTAGAACTAAAATATGCTAGAGAGTAAACAATATTTGTGTAAGTAGAGACCAGTGCAAGTTAGTAAACACGTGGTCTCGGAATCAGGAAGAAGGACCAATTTTAAAAAAAACGGCTGTTGTTAAATCACTGAGACAAAGTTACAGAAACAGGACCTGAAACAGTACAAGAGTCATTCTGATGTTCATGTGATAGTTCTGACTATATTGATATCAAAAGCACTGTAACCAAGGTTTTCAAAGTGGCATATCAATATGCTGTCAAATTGCAAAATGATTTCCTCCAAATCAAATTATTCAGTTCAGAACATCAAAAAAAAATTAGCATTTCATTAGATCCATGGAGGTTATGAATAATTAGGCTAGAAGGGACTTTAAACTTTACTATGTCCAGGTGAATTGTGGGCATGGCTGAATTTAGTTTAGAACACTTGGCCCATTTTCTTAGCCAGTACTATGCAATCAAGGAGAAAGACTTTAAACTGTTATTTATTTTACAAGTTTTCTTATGGCTCCAAGAACCACAATAATAAAGCTAACATTAATTGTTAAGGTGATTCTTCAGTTGTTTTATATAGATGCATGAAGTGCGCCACCTTAGCATTTAAAATTTCAGAAGAGGGGCATGGATAGGATAAATAGACAAGGTCTTTTTCCCTGGAGTGGGGAGTCCAAAACTAGAGGGCAGAGGTTTAGGGTGAGAGGAAAACATTTTAAAAGGTATCGAAGGGGCAACCTTTTCACGCAGAGGGTGGTGAATGTATAGAATGATGGAGAGGAAGTGATGGAGGCTGGCACAATTACAACAATTAAAAGGCATCTGTATGGGTATATGAATAAGAAGGGTTTAGAGGGATATGGGCCAAGTGCTGGCAAATGGGACCAGATTAGGTTAGAATATCTGGTCGACATGGACGAGTTGGACCAAAGGATCTGTTTCTGTGCTGCACATCTCTATGACTCTAAAAATAGAAAATCACTTGGGCCAAACTACCTTCTTTCACCAACACTGAGCTTTCAAAATTGCATTAGCAATTCCTGGTTCATTGACAATTTTCATGTAACAATTGAAAAATGGTAGTCAGGACCTTTTCTGTCTGTTCGCTGAATGATAACGTAGACCAGAGGCCAATAACTTGCCCATTTAACGTTCCATTAAAATCTTTTTTTTAAACTTATTCTACAATTATTTCCTCTCCAGCAGTCTATCTACTGGATGGATTCCACACCTCACAGCTAGATTTTAGTATTTACAACGAAGGCCTAGAATTTCTATCTTTTATATTTAAAAGCTAATACTAAGTGCTTAAAAATTGCTTTCTATTAACTTACTAGTCATTTCAGCTCATTCAATCCCCATTTTAACTTCTCCATTGCCCTTCTCTATCTGATTTTTAGTAATGCTACTCCAATTTTAGTCTGCACTTTTTGGATTTGTTTACTTTGTCATAAAACCTTATTCTTAAAACCTCCATCATCATGCAACAAATCTATATTGTGTTTCAGCCCCGCTATAATTAGTATTCCTGCTCTAATCCATTGTTCTTTGCCAACTGATCTACCCAGTTAAATTGGGCCAGATCGTTTCCTATCTCTATGTACTTTGCTTTTTGCCCTTTCACTGTTTCTATAAGTGCTCTTTGTCCCTTTCTGTTTTCACGCTAAATGTAATTATGCTGTGACTGCTATTTCTCATTTTACTTCACTACTCACAATAAGTTAATTGTCCACTTCACTTCGGTGAGTGTGAAAGAACATAGGAATAGACATAAACACATTTTACATATTCAGTTCAGCCCTGTAGTTTCTTTTCTACAT
The DNA here is from genome assembly GCF_004010195.1 of Chiloscyllium plagiosum. Lineage (NCBI taxonomy): Eukaryota > Metazoa > Chordata > Chondrichthyes > Orectolobiformes > Hemiscylliidae > Chiloscyllium > Chiloscyllium plagiosum. The sequence continues at coordinate 21,694,744 of NC_057745.1, read as the reverse complement.
TATACACTTTGGTGCATACTGTTAACAATGAAGTCTTCATATAAGACCTCAAAATAAGTGGAATGAGCTGGCTGATGCAGCATATCTACACTTGGAGGGGATATGAATGTTCTGAGGCTCAAGAGAGGCCATAATGCTATTTGCAAGAAAAATGTGGGGTAGGTGTACAACAAAGGGTTAAAGGAAGAAAAGATTTTGCCCATGGTAGTTTTATAGGAAATTTATGACTTAGGTTTTGAAGGTAAAATTCTAATTTTGTTTGCACTTTGAAAGGTGTGTAAGGAATTATAATTGTTACTGTTTCTCTTTGGTTTACGATTAGGAAAACTAAAGGTTCCCATGACATCAATGGAGAATTTTAAAAGTGAACAGAAAATATTAAGGCTAAAAATATGCATAAATAGTTACCTAAAAAAAAACTAATTACAATCATCAGTGCTTTAAGAGTAGAACATGACGCTCATGGATATAAAACATGTTATGAAGAAATAAAACTTTAAAAACATTCCAATACAGGAATTATACATGGTTTGATCTTGTCCAATAGTTACGCTCTGATGAAATCTTTGGAGATCTACAGAAACATCAGCTTCAAACTTAGTGTTTTACATGCCAAAATCACATTAATAAATGGATAGAAACAAACTGTAAATGATTATGGTATAACTGCAATTCATGTAATTTGAATTATTACTAAATTTGGTCCCAAACATACGCCATCTCTCTAGCTTTGGCAGCATTAATGGTGATAAACTATAACAATGATAACATTTGGTTTGTGATTGCTCCAAGCTTTTAAGACCCAGGAGATAATGGAGGGGAAATATGGCAAGGAAAGGTGAGATCATATTTCTCTACAAAAACTCTCCTCTGGAGAAACAAAATGACTACAGTAAGTGATATTTGCTCCAAGATGAGATCTTACACATCCGTAGGTAGACTCCAAAAACAATTATACCTCAGAGGATAGCTGTAATAAAATAAACACATGAAAGTCCCAGCAGGGGAAAATAAAATCAGCTTTGTGAACTTATTAGAACAGCAGTTTATAACCAGGGAATAGAATAAGATGGAAGGAAAGCTTTCAGTATTATGGTGCAATTGAGACAGCGAGTTAAAGACTTGAGGAAATACTAAACATGAGATGATGGCCAATGCAGCCCTCGGGGAAATGTCTGAATGGAGAAATCAGTGACTAAAATCCAGAGTACTCGAATACATTTAGCTGACTTCATACTTTGAAGGACACTATTTCCCTGAAAGAAATTGAATGACGTTATTAATACCTCAGAGATGAGAGCTTGGTTGTACTAGGTCTGGATCCAGTGTTTAATTAATGAGTACAAAATAAAAAATGTAGTTTCTGAACCAAGTGAGATGACATTGCCTCTAGTTAAAATATCCTCCAATATTTGGTGGAGGGAAGTAATTGTAAGCTTGCCACAAATTATATTTGAGCCCAGAGTCTTTCAACCTGAAAATACAATATTAAGGACAGCAGGTGACTGAGTCCCTGTAACAATCAAGGCAACAGGCACTGAATCTTTTTTCTTCTTCATATTATGAAACAGCCGTAGTGAAAAAAAAAGTCATGATGAGCAGGTGCAGTGGCACAGCATGCTGGAACTCTGACATTCTGTGCCACTTTCAGACAGGATGTGGATTTGTTCTTTCATTCGCCATGTGGTGCATTCCGTGCTGTTGTGGGAAGGTACAGAGCGAATGGCAGGTGCATCCTCCTAGGGAGGGAATAAACCTGATAGAGTGAACCGACTGATGTCTCCCCACCTTGTAGCTACTCCTATGTATATAAATCTGGGGCATTTAATTAAAAAGTTATATAATATATTATACATATATATTTAACATATGCATATCATTATAGATATTTTAATATTAAAAATCACTCCCATCTGCCACAGTCTGATGTCACATTCTTCAAACTGGCTAAAATAAAGAACAGTCTCAAAACTTGTTCTAAACTGGAAACTAAACCAACCAAATGAAGTTAAATATTTGGTCATTCTCAATACCTGTCAGGAAGCTGGGAAAGGGCCCAAATTAAGGCTTCAAACATAATACTATGAAAAATTTAGGTACTTTGCAACAGGATTTATGGAATCTAAAAATGTAACAGCAAATTTTTTTTACACTATTTTTGACAAGAGCTATCCTTCAAGATTTCAACCTTTCACAAAAGTATAGAGGTTTAAGTGATATTTTTCTAACAGATCTGTCTGTTAGCAATTCCTTAGATTTTACAATCGGAGTACACAATGCAGAGTTTGCCAGCATACATCAAGATTACTCTCCTTGTTTACAATGTGTACACACTATTCTCTCATGCTGCAACACAATTTAATTTCTTTTCCTTTCCAAATTATTTTAAAACCCGCCTGGGAGATGATTTTTCAACAGCTTTATTCAATTAAGGGTTTACATTGAAGCAAATATCTGCTTTTTTTTCGATTCAGCGAAAATGCCTGTGTGTTAGCACTTTTTGTTTACAATACTGTACTCCCAGGAGACCAGAATAAAAGCAAAAAACTATCCACTGCTCAAAAAAATACATTTCATTGAAGCCTTTTGTCTAATGCTCCACAAGACAAATTACAAGAAAAAACAATTAAGCCAAAACAAGTTCTATACAGTAACATACAAGAGTGCTGATTGATTGACAAGTGGACTTGTAAAGGCATTGCCATGGAGATTGCACCAGTTGATAGTGACTGACAGTTAACTGCCAAGCTTAGGTTAGATTTTAAACCAGGTAAGGTTCACTTGATTCGTCAAGAAATAACCTTGAGAAATGAGTTGGACAGTGGTTGTTATCAATTTTGTTGAGTTGAAACTGACAGTGTGTGTATACATTCTTTATGTGTGTAAAGAAGATAGCCTTGCAATTAATATATGCACCATTACATGCATGTGCACAATAGTTTGAGCTTAACAGACAGTCCTGGATTATCCTTGAAAAACAAGTGCCATATAACATTTGATCACCAGGTAAAGCTAGCTGTGTAAACCATTACGCAACAGCAAATGAGCGATATTTCCCATTAACAAGATGCTATCAAGCCAAAAACAGTTTCTGCCTGTCACATAAATGAGTTTTGTGGTTTATGAATTTCAGTGCCAGTATGTTGCTAGTTATGTAGGGCCTATGTCCCAAAGGCTAGTGGAGTGTATCAAACAGCCTATCCTTTCAGCAGTTCATAACCATTATAGAGATACCTAACCATTCCATCTTGGAAAATGCACAACACAGTGTCCAACATGAGATCTAACTCCACACTTGGACATCTGCCACATAATCTTGAGTGTGCAAAAGATTGTGCTGACACCGATGTTAAGATAGTCAGTCATGCTCTTAGAATGGTGCGTTACCATGCACTGGAAGCTACATAAATTAATACACAGGACTCTGTTATTTCATGTACCTTCAACTCAACAGAACAGGTGACAGGTATTCACTGGCTTATTTCACAGGGCTGTGTCTTGACCAGAGTCAACATGCTTGTCTTAAAATGTCAACAAAGCCCAGGAAGTTAAAAGCTAACCATCACTAACTGATGCATTCTTCATAGCAACCATTTGGCCAACCAATCAACACTCTCCTCTAATATCATAACTGCAGATTTTCCCTTTAAATTGTTCTGAGTGCAAGATGAAAAGTTTCGATAAAATCTCTTTTCTCAGCAATGTATGCCCTTTTGTTTCGTGTCACACAGACAATTTAGTTAATTGAATGGACCTGTTAATTTTTATTTTGCATGCAAATTAGTTTAAAGGAGCCGCTTTGTGCATGACCTGTGCAAGAACTTTGTTGCATCGGGCGTTGTGCAACCATGCTGGACATTTGTATGTCTATAAAATTCAAGACATTTGCTTGATTAATAGCAAGACTAGCAGCTCAAAATGCTTATTTTTGTTTTATTCGTTCATGTGATGTGGGTATTGCTGGCATTTATCACCCATTCCTAATTGCACTGGAAAAGATGGTGGTGAGCTACCTTCTTGAAAACTCCAGTTCCTAGGATTCTGACTTGAAGTGATGAATAAATTCTGTAAGGAGTAAAGGACTGATTTTAAGTACACAGTGATGATGTTACTTTTCATAAAAGAAGTTGAGATTGCGGGATCTTTTCATTAAAGCATTGAGAGATAGAATTTCTACACATGACATGGTGGTTTGAGGCTTAAATTTCTCTCAAGAATTTCAGCACAATATTTCTGATCCATCACTGCAAGTTAAGCAAATATTCAGGATGTATATGTAAATGGTTTATAATGCCACCTCTCGAGTTTACATCAAAACTATGTCAAAAGCTAAAATTTTCATGCCATTATCAAGTCAAAGAAATAGTCTTCAGTCCTATCCAACTATACGACGATCCTTAAGATTTATTGAAATCCAGTCAGTTGTTTGTGCACTTTAAAAATCCTGAACTTCATCCAAAACTCTGGAAAATCAAGACTTAATAAGGAAAAGAATACAATGGGCTAGATTTTCCCATTTTTAGGCTGCATCATTGTCAGGAGTTTCACAGTCAGTGTTCCATCAGTGTTCTGATCTTTCTCCGCTATTTCCTGCTCCTCATTAGTTATGCAACCAGCCTCTTTGGCATTCTTCTGGTGACATCATATGGCAGGAGAGGCAAACTTCCTCATGCTACTGACCAGGTGCACACCATTTCAGACGTAGAAAGCCAGGAACTTGGAATCCAATACAGCCCTTCAGGACTTCACTTAGGAGCTTAGGGACACTTGTGACTTGCATGCTCTTCCTGGTCACTTTGAGCACAAGTACACACAGCCATCTCATACACGTACACAGGATACAAACTATAGCTCTTAACTTGTAGAAAACTAAATTGAAATTATCATTGGTTTAATCTAATTTGGTCAACCACACATGCTAATACCACAATGAATTTTATCATTTTGTGCCCCATGGTTTTCATTAAAACTGTTTGGGTCTTTCCACTTCAGTTTGGTTGTTGGGCATGTCAAAATTTATAGGCATTTCATCATTGTTGCAATTATGACATAAGAAGCATTCATATCTTCTGACAGAGATCTTTTGATAGTTTCTGAGCAATGTTGATGCTTGCCAACTCAACAGGTTTGTTAGATAAAGTGATTACACCAACTGGCTGTTGCTCTGAAAGCTCTGGACTAAGTTTGATTTGATATACCTCCTGTGACGATTGTAACTATGCAAATAACTTTTGAAGATTTATTCTGATAGGTATTTTAATGTCAGATCGGTGCTCAGTACTTGTTTGCAAGGCATATTTAGTCTTGAGTACCTTCTTCAGGACAGACTCCTTCTTCTACTTTAGTTTTTTGCTAACCCAAATTTCACCACAAGTCTTATTGAATAAATGTTAAATGTTAGCAAATATTATGAAGTCAAATGAGTGTATGTTCACTTTAAAGTAGAGAGTGTTTTCTGTATTTTTAAGTAAACTTAAAGTGCAGGCTCAGCTGCCTGAAAGTAATGGCTGGGAAGCAGGCTGTTCCAAAATAAATACATGTTACAATTGACGATTAAATGGATACCAGAGTTTTGGTTCTTGTTTTGACAACAATTCAAATTTAAGTGATTAGTTTAAATTATGTTCAGGTTACTAAAACTCAATCGAGTTTGAATTTATTGTTTTGACAACATCGGACCAATGACAAGAAATGATGTTGGGGGGACTTAAGCTTGCATTGATTATGGCATACATTTGGGAATTCCTTGTTTATGGAAAATTGCAATTCCCAATCCCTGCCACGAATGGGGTTCAACAGTTTACCTACACCTGGCAGCGTAGGGTAGACACATGCTGATCCATTCAGTGTAGTGCGCGTGCAGCCTCGGGCATTTTTGAGCATCAGAGACTTGTTATTGCTCAATCTTATGTGGGTGTATGCCACTTGTCCCTCCAAGTTGGAAGTTGATCGCTCGGAGTTCACATAACTATTTAGGGAGTCTCGTTCATTATCAGAATTAACAAGACAAATTGCTCCACCAATCAGAATTGAGAAAGAGCTATCAATCTGCCAATCTTTTCCGTGTCCAGACCGGGTGAGGTTTCCTATGTTGAGTTAAATTAAGCTGCAGGCTCCACACCTGGGGGCGCTCCTCTGTCAATTCCTTAAGGTTCCTGCTTTGCAACCGAATTCCCCCTGAACCTAAAGACTTTGGTTTCCTGGAAACAGCTCAGCAGGTCATGGGAATAACACTGATGGATTGCATCGTTTATGCTCGGAACTATAACAATATCTGATAGTCTTCAAACCTCCGACTTTCGTTTTTGATTAATGAAAAAATTCTTGGTAAATGCTTTCACTTTTGTTATTCTTGCGCTGGTCCAAGTATTTCACCTCCAGCGGCATAATACAATTGCTCCTGGGTATCCCTCTTAATCATGGTCTCAGTTTCAAAACCAACAAAATAGAATCTAGGTCCTATTCCATTATTCCAATTGACAGATTGATGGCTCTTTCTCAATTCTGTGGGTGGTTGTGTATGGTCATTCTTACCTGGTGAAGTGAACTGGTTAATTCTGGTAAAGACCGAGATGCCCTCATGCTAAATAGTTATGCGACCCCAGAGCAGTCTTCGCCCAACTACTTAGAGGGACAAATGGCATACAACCACACAAGACTCAGCAATAACAAGTCTGTGATGCCCTTAGATTCCAGGGCTGTACACGCACTAAACTGAATGGATCAGCGTGTCAAGATTAGAGCAATGCTGGAAATGCACAGCAGGTCAGGCAGCATCTGAGAGCAGGAAAATCGACGTTTTGGGCAAAAGCCCTTCACAATGGATCAGCGTGTGTGTACCCTACATCGCATTGAACCCCATTCTTGACAGGGATTGGGAAGTGCAATTATTTCCCAAACATGAGAAATTCCCAGTAAATGGGGGTCATAAGCTTGAGTTGATTAGGTGCCCCACAACATCATTCCCTGTCATTGGTTCAATGTTGTCAAAACAATGAATTCAAACTCAATTGTATAACCTGAACATAATTTAAACTAATCAGTTAAATTCGAATTGTTCTCAAAACAGCAACTAAAACTCAGGTATCCTTTAACAGCCAATTGTTATATGTATCTATTTTGGAACAGCTCATTTCCCAGCTGTTCCTTTTGGGCAGTTAAGCCTGCACTTTAAGTTTATTTCAAAAGTGGGCGGCACGGTGGCACAGTGATTAGCACTGCTGCCTCACAGCGCCGGAGACCCGGGTTAAATTCCCACCTCAGGTGACTGACTGTGTGGAGTTTGCACGTTCTCCACGTGTCTGCGTGGGTTTCCTGCGGGTGCTCCGGTTTCCTCCCACAGTCCAAAGATGTGCAGGTCAGGTGAATTGGCCATGCTAAATTGCCCGTAGTGTTAGGTAAGGGGTAAATGTAGGGGTATGGGTGGGTTGCGCTTCGGCGGGTCGGTGTGGACTTGTTGGGCCGAAGGGCCTGTTTCCACACTGTAATGTAATCTAATCTAATCAAAAAAAGATGCTCTCTATTTCAAAGTGAACATACACTCACTCAACTTTGTAACATAAATGTTACACGTTTAACAGCTGGATTTTCACCCCCAGTGAGAAGTGGGCTTCTGGACAGTGACAGATTGCAGGAGGGAAAGGTGGAGAAAAGTGGTGTTTGTGATAAATTGTCAATTTGTAATAAAAATACATGAAAATCTCAGAGTTTTTTGTTGCCTCATTCAATATATGGATATGGGTCCGTTAGTCATTTGAGATGAAAAATTCAGGTTAACTCCCAATACAAGTTGGGTTGACAGAAAGGTTAACTTATATGCTGGGTCTAGGTCTCACTATGATTTTTGGCACTGGCAAAATAGGGTTCAATTATATGTTATTTTCCCATTGCTATGAAATGAACAGTGTGATTATGGGGGAGGGGGAAACAGAATTAAAATTACAAATAAATCAAGAATGTTCATGTCAGAGAATCATACTACATTCTAGATCATTAGATTCTTGAATATATTAACATTTTTCTTCTAACTACTAAAGACTACTTTGTCACACAAATTTCAATCTTCATATCTTTCAAAATTAAATGAATCAATTTCTGAATGGAAAGCTAAGATTTTGATAGGAACTATAATAACATTTATCTATAAACTGAGAAAAACTTAAGCTGTACTCAGTCTGAATAAATTCTCTTACACTGTAACAAAATCATTGGTTTGTAACTATTCTACAATATGTGCATAATGCAGTCTGGCAACTAAAACTTAACATGCCTGTACACAGCCAAAATCAAAATTGACTCAATTTGGAGCGCGTGTGATAATTTTGAAATCAACTATCTGGTCACACTTCATAGTCGAAACACTAAAGAAATAATGAAACAGATGACCACTTTAGACACGGCTCATTTCCATCTGCAATGGATAATTTATTTAGTTAATAAGCTGCAAATTGAAGTGAAACTTTGAACAGCTAATGCTGAAACAGCTATAAACTTGGAATAATTAATAAGATCAGGTTTCTATTTACAATATTGTGTCCTCAAGTATAATTATCAACTTTTTGCTTTGCCTGATGCTAGAAAAGTAATACAGATACACAATTCTTTATCCATACTTCTTGGGGGCCAGTTATTTTTTTGATTTTGGAATTTTTTGGATTTCAGAATAATTGAGATTTTCGCAGTGAAATACAAAACCTTTTATCAACTAGTGTGACTAGTACGAGTGCTGAGACACAATTGACTCCTGGCAGTGCTGGGCCACCCCGCCACGTCACATCTGAGTGAAGGGGGTTGAATAGTGTGGAGTTCGGTCAGCGTTTTGCTCACCAAACCACCTTGTTATGCAGAAAAAAACTTCACGAGAAAACTTCGGATATCAGAATTTCAAAGAATTTCAGATAAAGGATTGTGTACCTGTATAAATTTCAAATAAGGCTCAACATGAATCTGAAGCAAAGCAAGTTACCTTGGAGGAAATCATGTCATATGCCTGCTGAGACTAACTCATCCTCCAGATAGAGGAGATCCTGGTGTTAATTGTGACCCAAACATATACTTGGACATGTTCCTTTCCTATTTCTGAGTCAGTAACTCTACAATTCATTGGTGAGTATCATCAGTACTTTTAGTAGTGATTCAAGGAGGAGACCAACCCTCAGCTTAACCAGAGATGAACAACAAAGGTAGTCTTGCCCACATCAGGCACAATTCAAAAGGATCTTGCCTTCCCTGTCACAAATGCATCTCATTATCCATTTTTGGGTAACCAATTAAAAAAAATTGAAAAATACACAGCTAAGATTTCTGAAGCAACAACTCACAACTTAATTTATGATGATAACAAAAAATATTCAAGTTAATATTTTTCTTATACATTGTAATCATTTCATAAGAAATCTTGACAAGGCATAAAGCCTGGCCAATTTCCACAATGTTAATATAATGTTAGCAGTAATGTAACATCTTGAATCTGTGAACGCTTCACTTGCGAATTGAGCACAAGCAAAATATTTTATTGGTATCATAAATTCCCACCTTGCTTTCATTAGTTCAGAGGATTGTTTCATGTTCCCATTAGTTACAGAAGAGGTTCATTGTGTTCTGGGAATTTTCAAAATACATGAGAATATCGATAATTACAACTAAAATGGATGTTGTCCACAGCCAAGTTGTCACTTGATGTGTGATAAGCATCGTTACTGGCATGATACCAGTATGATTTAGCCTAAAACATTAAGGTTTTAAATTATTCTATTATAGCTTGGGAATTGAAATGGTGAATCACTGTACAAGAATCCTTAAGAGAAACTAAAAGTTAACAGATGTGAAATAACAGCAAAATGAAAGTCACCTTTCAAATCTTGCATGATTAAAGATCAGTTGAAAATAGTAAGTTTCAATAACAACTTGTATTGATATAATGCCTTCATTGTAGCAAAAGGTTCTAAGGTACATTATATTAATGTTATTATATTCAGTGGTAACAAAACAATACTTGAAACTCACCTTGTGGTAAACATTTTAAACTATTGCTCGTCACAGAGAGTTCATTCAAGTTTGGAAGCATACAAAGCTGTCTTGGCAGATTCGTAAGGTGGTTTCGGTCAGCTGCCAAATATTGCAGGGCGAAGCATAAATGAAGACTCTCTGGCAACGCCGTCAAGCAATTGGTTGAGATGTCGAGAGTTTGCAGCTCTCTTAGATCTCCAATTTCTGCTCAAGACAAAAAAAAAATCACAACCACAATCATAAACCACTTACACTAGTTTCATTATAGAGTACATGATGAAAAAGATTACACATTTTATTACAGAAACATTCCCACCATCAAAAATATAACCGGATTAAAACTGAATTTTGTATTGTTATTCTTGAATTGGAGAAACTATCTTCCATATTGTTTCTTTTTCTAGAGAAAAAAAATCCAATTTCCTGTCCAATTTTGTACAGATGCATTCAAATTCACATTCACACATGCGAGACTTGAGATCAAAATCTTGCTTTTAGGAAAGGCTACAATTAGTTTCATAAAAATATACTTTGGTTAAGATGAAATGCATCAATTTTTTTAAGAATGTGGTCACTTGACATAATTCCTTACTTCAGGGAAGGAAATGGAAGAATGGATACAGTGCAGAGTTAAGCAATGTGTCATGACAATGGAACACAGGCCCAAATTACTTTTAGATGTATTGAGCTGCTAAGTAGTATTTTTTGTGATAAACTAAAAGCAAGGATATACACGCCAAAAACAGCTGGTAACATAAATCCTGAGAATATAATTCCTGTGGTGGATAATACAGTCCCCAGAGAGATCGTGGAATGTTGCACCTGGGGGTGTCAAAGAACTTCAGACAGAAAGAGCACTTCAAAAGTAAAGATACAATGTAAAACCTGAACTACATTCTGTGGTTGGAGAGATAAATGGAGGTTAATTACACATTAGCAGAAACCAGCTCACGCCACTTATATGCCACCCAAACTGTGAACACTGTATAAGGTAAAGGAAAGCAATTATGGGTGAAAGACATGCTTGTGTTTCCTCTACCAGTAATATACAAGAGTGTATGTTCCAGAGGTGACAACTGAAGACCAGTCACTAGGCACCCATTTTAGTAGGTAAAAGACAGAGTCACAACTTTGCAAAGGCACCACTGAAAGAGAAACAAGGTAGCTCCATTCAGTTAAATTGGAGAACCAAGAATCTCCACACCAAGTGCTCAACTGCCGAGGTTAGTGGGACCAGAACCACATAACTAAATAGCCACAATATTTCACCAGTCACTACTCACAGAAAAATCAAAAAAACTAATTTCTGTACTTTTTGTTCTAATTGTTATGTGCAACGTGACCACTGATTACGAACACATCATTGGAACATAGCAACAGCACAATGCAATTTGGATTACTGAATCGCTCTGTCATTTAATACGATCGTGACTGAATGAACACTTCAATGCCTTTTATCTAAACTATGCCACAACCCTCAACACCAACGATAAACAAAAACATATCAAGTTCTGCTTTAAATATATACGAATAATGAACTTGTACACCCCTCTGGAGAGTGAATTCCAAAGATTCACAATGCTCTAAGTTAAAAAAAGTCTCAGTCCCAAATGAGTCGTGCAGCAAGGAAACAGAACCTTCAGTCCAACTAGTCCACGCTGACCATGTTCGCAAAGAAAACTAAATCAGTCCCACTTGCCTGCATTTGGCCCATATTCCTCCAAACCTTTCTTATTTATGTACCTATCTGAATATCTTTCAAACATTGTAAATATACCCGCATCCACCTCTCCTGCTGGTTCATTCCACACACTAACCACTCTCTGTGTAAAAAGGTTGCCACTCATGTTTTTAAATCTTACTTTATAAAAATATGGCCCCTCGTCGTGAATTCTCCCACTTAGGAAAAAGACTTCTGCTATTCACCTAATCTGTGCCCCTTGTGATTTTCTATAAGGTCACCCCTCAATCTCCCACATGCCCGTGGAATAGCCTATCCAGTCTATTTTTATAACTCAAAGTCTCTATTCCCTGCACAAATCCTGGTAAATCTTTCCTGAACCTTCTCTGGTTTAATAATATTCTTCCCATAACAGAATGACCAGACATACACACAGTATTCCAAAAGAGGCCTCACCAACATCCTGTACATCCTCAACATGATGTTTCAACCTCTATACTCAAAGGTCTGAGCAAAGTAGGCAAGTGTGTTAACTGCCTTCTTAACCATTATATCTACTTGTGGCATCCCCTCTATCTTTGAATTATATCTAATTTGGGGAAACTCTACAGTTGAATTGGAGAAACTATACTCTATATAGTTGCATACTTTTTCCTTTTCCAGAAAATCCCTTGAAGTATTTTCTATGTTTCATTTGTTGAATCACTAGAGAACACAGGGTCAGTTTACACAATCTCTATTCATCGGCCAGTCCCACCATCATGAAAACAAGTCTGACAAACATTTGCCAAACTCCCCTTCTGGCAACAATATCTTTCTAACATGACCAAAACTGTACACAGTACTCCAGGTGCAGTCTAGCCAAGGTTTGATGCAACTAAAGGAAGGCATCACCGCTCATATACTCAAGTCGTCGTGCATTAATGGTTAACATCCTATTAGCTTTATGTCAGCTTTCACTGACTTATCGACAAGGACACCCAAATCCCTTTGCTTTTCTATACTTGCCCATCTCTCACTATTTAAGAAAGACTCTGTTCATCTGTTCTTCCTATCAAGGCAGATAACCTCACATTTTTCACAATATATTCCATCTACCATGTTCTTCCATTGTCCAAAGCCTGTCTAAATCTTGAAAATATTTTACAATTTCTTCAACACATAATCCTACTTAGCTTTGTATCATCCGCAAATTTGGAATTTTTACATTTAGTTCCTTTGTCCTTAATTTTGTCTTTTTGAAATCATTCTGTATTTGAGGCACACTCAATGCTAGCCTTTCCTGTCTTCTAATCAGACTCTGTCAGAGACTCAAAGATCAATCGGTCCATCACTCCTGTGCCAGTCAGAACCAACCACCAAACTATTCTCATCCTATTTTTCCAGCAAGGGCACATCTAAATAAGTCTTCAATGGAACGAGGGTTTGTGCCTCTACCACCCTTACAGGCAGTGAGTTCCAGATTCCCATGACCTCTAGGTAAAACACATTTTCCTCATATTGCCTCTAAACCTTTTGCCCGTTGCTTTAAAATTATGCCCCTGGTCACTGATCCTTCCATCAAGGGTTTTTTTTTTTCCTGACTACTCTGTCTACACCCTTCATAATTTTATACATCTCAATCAGGTCCCCTCTCAATCTCCTCTGCTCTAAGGAAAACAACCCCAGTCTGTCCAATCACTTTTCATAACTGAAACTCTCCAGCCCAGGCAACATCCTGATAAACCTCCTCTGCACCTCTGCAATGCTATCACATCCCTCCTATGTGGGTTCATGAATGGCACACAATACTGTGGCTGTGGCCTAACCAATGTTTTGTACAGTTCTTGTATAACCTTCCTTCAGTTTTTTTCTTCATTTCCTGCTTCCAGCTTAATTCCCTTCCAATCCTCAGGTTATCAACTCCAGGGCAAATTTAGACCAACCCTAAAAACACGAGAAAATCTGCAAGGTTATCAGTCCAGTTCTGTTCAGATCTAACTTGCCCAACCTGTACAGGTGCCACTCGCTCCAGGATCCCATCATCTCAGAAATCTGATGCTGTTCCTCCTACACCAGTTCTCCAAACAGGTGTTCAATTGATCAATCCCCCTGTTAAGCTCTCTGCCATCCAGCACAGGAAGATTTCTTGGGATTACTGTTCTTGTGATCCTCCTCTTCAATTCCCTTCCTACCTCCTTGAATTCTGCAATTACGAACTCTTTCCTTCAGGGTCATTGACACTAACATGGATATGATTTCTGGCTGATTCTCCTCCTCTGTAAGGATACCTTACAGCTGCTCAATGGCCACATATGCCTGGCACCAGCGAGGCTATACATCATCTTTGAATCACATTACATACTGTAGAAAAGCCTATCCTATCCTCTGACTATGGAATCACCTATCACTACTGCCCTCCATTCTTCTTTTTCCAACACCAGCCTACAATTGCTATACCAGCTATCCTTGCCAACGGTCACTGCACAAGTTCCAAATCCAAGAGCTCAAGTTTATGTAAGCAGTGACACTTCCTGAAGATGCAATTGTCTGGAACTCATGCTCTGTCCATGACTTTACATTGTTATGAAGGTGTAGGTGTGTACTGTACCTTTGAGAGAGAAAGCTAGCAAGGACTGACTGAAAGCACAGAGAATGCTAAACAAGGTAAAAATGTAACACTTGTTTGAAACAAATAACTGAGGTTGCGTTACCATGGAACAAAAACAAATTCAAATTCGGCCAGTTTAAATTATGCTGCAGATACCAAAATCCAATTGAATTTGAATTTAATGTTTTGAAGACATCAAACCAATGAAATGATCTGATGTTTTGGGATATAAAACCAGACATTTTGAGCAGTTAGAGGGAGAGCTGCCAACACTATCAAGTGCACATTGCTAGCTGAATAGCTCACTAAAAGGTACCTGACCATAAGAAAACTTGTGCAGCAGAAGACTGAAGAACAGACGACCCAGGAAAACCCAGAGGAAAATAGACAGAGGAAAATTGACAAAGCTGACTGGTTTTGAAACATGATTTTGTTTTGTAAATCTTAAATGGGGTTTTTTTTGGACCAGTATTGTAGAGTGGGAAGTAAAAGACAGGTTTAAGAGAAAGGAGTTGTAAGTAGTGGTTTTAATGTTCTCTTTGGACTTATAAGATAAAATTGTTAATTTTCACTTTAAATAGTGACCTCTGGGATAGTTCTTTGCCTCTCCAAATTTAACAGATTACAGCATGAGGTGATCTTCTCTGAGAGTTGGGTTTAAATCAGCAGAGGGGTTTACCCTGTGTCATAACAACATATCAAACAATGTACTCTACACTGGACCTTGCTGTCTTGGTATACCCCAACTCTGAAAATCATTTGTTACCCTTAGAATTGTCTCAACGTGACATTAAAACACACAAGTAAGCTTACTGTTCTTTGCTTTTGCTTTACTATTTTACTTTATTTAATTTTACTTCCCTCTATCAGTGATCCTTCAGTGACAGAAAGCCAAGTATCTGCCTCTTCTTTATAACTGTGATGCATTTTTAGTCTTAAGCTATTTAGACTCATTCCATAACAACAACTTCTCATGAACAAATAAATTTAGATTTCCTGTGACATCATTCTTTGATTTCTTTCACACTCAGCCTTTCTCAGTGCTGTGTTCAGAATGAAGCCACTCCCTGCAGACCTTCCTTGCAAGCAGAAGTGCTCTTGTGCCAGTGGGCTGAGGTACTTGTTTACTAACCTGCATTTGAGCTCTAGCGTTTGCACAGAGTCACAGTCAAAGAACAATACTAATCATTCCTGTGTTGCAAGTGAAGCACTCTCTCTGTAAATGCTCGAAGCCAGCAAACCAGTCAAAAGGAAACAGGATAAAAAGAAGGACCCGCTTGTTCCAAGTACTGCCTTGCAATCACCAAAGGAAACAAAATTAAAGAATCTCAATTAACCTGCACTACCAACAATCTCAAAATCAGTAGTTCAACTAAGTCAACCTTGTTCAATCACCAAAGAAGGGGGTTGAGGTTGATTAGAGAAGGGGAGCCAGTTTCCTCCTTCCTCATCTGGGAGTAAAATGATTTGGGAAAATCCTGTACAAAATCATAACAAATTGGGGTTCTCACCAGGGACTGGATTGCAACAAGTGATGATACAGAGAATGTGTTTCTTGAGAAAGGGGTGAGGATGGAATTTGAGAGAGAGGAGGGTAGTATCAGAGGAAGGAAACAAATAAAAAATTCATCTGGCAGACTTGCTAGGAAGGGATGTCAGATGATTAGTGGATTGGAATAATTGGAAGAAGAGGTAAATTTCTGGTGGTGGATGTTGAGCCTGGTGAAAAGATGAAATGATACTGCAGAATCTAAAGAACAGCATGAGCTTAGTACACATGGGGGAGAATAGAAAGCAGCAGAGGCAGGTGAACACGAGTACTATACTTGATGGAGTTGAGGAGAATGAAAAACAATTTAAGGAAGTGGCTGGAAGTGAAGAAAAAATTGTTCTGGATATAGTACTTATTACACTTTTAAACGTCAGTATTTCCTTAGGTAAAGGAGAATTTATTTATCAAATGCATGCAAGACAGTGAAGATTAAATATACTGAATTGAGCATAATAAATAATTTAGTTCAACATGCAAAACAAAGCTCTAAACTAAGAATCATTTGACAAAATAATTACACAATTTATTTTGTTAAGTATAACAATAGACACATGAAGTGTTGTCGTTTAGGGAATATTACAGAGATTTGTAATGATGAAAAAAGGAAAAACAGATTCATTAACATGATTGCTGTATGTGTGAAACAAAGAAGGTACAACACAGTCAGGCCTCATTTCCTTTGCTGTCAGACCTACCATTGCTGAAAGGATGTTGTTCTATTCACTAAACAATCTGCAAGTAAGAGAAGTGGAAGTCTGTTTATGATTCTAAGGAAGTCTGGTGGGGTGGAAGAATATCAGAACAGGATAAAAAGCATCACATGCAAAACATGAGGATAACAAGGTCACTTTGCATCATAGTAAACCTGTCATTTCATGTGTTTTATAAATACAGTGTGAAGCAATGCCAAACTAGAGAACTTTTGTTTTTGGATTTTAAAAATACTAGAGAGGAGCTTTTTTGAGAAATATAAATGGAAAAGTGATTCAAGCATAAAACTGAACATAGCACCACAAGCATTTACAGAAGGGTTTGACCGGCATTTGAAAATGAATATTTTAAAACAAACGTTATCCTTTCTAAAAAGATGGCCATGTAATTCTGTAGCAAAGCACTAATTTGGAAAGGGTGCACGGTCAAAAGGTTCTGCTTACAGTGGAAGGATTTTGAATGCGAAAGCTTCCAAATTGTAATCACAACTTGTGGGCATACGAACAAAACTCTGCTCCTTGGTATCCCTTCAACATATATTAAAGATATTCTCAAAGACTATGTTTGTTAATTTGAGCCAAATTATCAAGAGATTTATAGAACGTGAGCTATTCAACACTGATAAACCAAACTTGGTAATGGGGTGACTGGAGACATCTATAAAGTTACACTATTCCTTCCTTACTTAGGGGGAACAAAACTGGGGCTGTGGGGGATAGAGGGACGGTGAACAAGATTGCCAACTCAATCTAGAAATGCAATTGCTAGTTTGTTTATCCCAATGTGCAAAATTGAACAAAATCTTCTTGAACTTCAAATCACAATGTAAGAAACGACATGCAACACAGTTGAAATATTTTACTTGCAAGCCAGCAGTGATGAACAGTAGAGCTTTCAGCAGGTATTGTGGAATACGATGTATGGCATCAAGACTGAGAATCATTCTCTAAACTGTGAACTACATGTAACTTAGCAAATGAATCTTGGGCACACACTCAAAACTCTGCTCCTTGGCAGCCCTTTTTTAACATTAGGAATGCAAAACAGAAGCTTACACTTTCTTCTTTCATTAAAAGATTCAGTCACTTTCAAAACACAGCTTCATTCTGGCTCGTGTATTATACTGCACTCATTGAGTGTTGGCTGTCTGGAGTGATACAAAAGGTGCATAATTACATCCTGAAGTCGCAATAATTCCAAAATATAGGATCAAGAGTGGAAAAACTGAACACAGAAGAGTGAGTGTTGAGGTAATTTTTGGGGAAGTGATGTACTACACAATCATAATGCAGCTTTTGGCAAGATGTAAGCAAGGCTAATTTTTATTGGAGGAGTTGCTTGGCAAATGTTAAGTGTTGCTCAAATTAAACCCAGTACACTTCGTGAAAATATTTTTGCCCCAAGTCCTAAGTGTTGTCATAGAAACTTCTAACAAAAGAGAAAAACAAAATCATCCCATTGTGGTTCCATCTCCACTGCTAAACAGCTGTCAGATTCTTTATGCATCATACTGGTAGGAGTGTGCAATGGTAATTTAAATTGTATGCATTCTGTTGTAGCATATCAAAGTATAGATGTTTGATTTTTATGAAAACATTGAAACAAAATACTTTGCTTGGGTTGGTGTTCGAAATAGAGAAGTTTCTTTCCCCAGAGGGGTCCTAAAAATTGCTGCAAAATTGGTTTTCGCAACCTGCCAGAATAAAAATATACAAACAGCTCTCAAGAGGCTTACTGTAATGGTCACAATGCATTTTGTTTATTGAAAATTCTAAGCTTTAGTTATGGATCAAAAGTCAGTCAATAATAAAGGTGAAGAAAAGTAACACCTAGAATTATTCTTATGCACATTTGAACATAGTAATTTAATTGATTTTAAAGCAAATTATTTAATAGTACATTTGTAGGCTACTTCCCCACCATTTACATGTGTGAAGCTGCACAAATTAATCTGGGATTTGCAAATCCACAGTTTTTGCCACGTGCAAGGAAAGGTTATGTTTCACTGCTAAAAATGTCAATATCCAATGTGATCACACATATAGATAACACGCCCTGACTGGACTCTGCATTATCACAGATGTTTTCATTGTCGTCTATATCGTTATTTCAAATCCTATTTTGTGTCTCCCTTTCTATTAAAAAAGCAATTAGTTCCTATTCTTTAAGAGCTATTATAATTAGCATTCCATAGCATGCTGCATCCATCAGCAGGCTAAGAGAAATGTAAGTTAATCTACTGCAACACATGGTAAACCTTAGAGACTTAAAAACAAGTCAGACAAAGCTGACACCAATTAGAAAAAAAGTGTAATTTCTAGATGTAATGTGGCAATAGTCTGTTACTTGTGAATCAAAGTAATTATTACATTAAAACACAAGTTCCAATCTTTTTCTCCTTCCTTCCCTAACTCTATCAGCTTTTATAGAAAGTAGCTCAGTGCAAATATGCAGACAAAAATCACCAAAGCTGGATTACAACACAATGAACCACAGGATATGGCATCATATTTACAGCAGAAACAGATCATTTAGTTCAATAGGTATATGTTGGTTCTTTTCATGATCCACGTAAGCTTCCTGTCATCTTACTTCATCTCGCTTGCTTTCTATTCTTTCTTTTCACATCCTTAGCTAAAAGTCCTCTTAAATACATCTAAATACACCAGAAAGTAAAGGACAGTCTGATGTGATTAAATTGTAATTTACTATTTTTATATTAATAAAGCTAACAGCAGAAAATGTTTCCCTCAAAGTAAAATAGGAAAGAAATGAACAAGCAAACTTGCATTTGTGTACTATCATTCAGACTTTCAGGAGATAAGATCTGGGCATAATGTTCACAGCAAGTGTGCTCTTTCAATACATCTTCAGTCAGATTGAATAAACACTAGATGTGGCAAGGTCAAGCAACAATTGATAGTTTAGTTTACAGCAAGTGAATATTAGAACATGACTGTACCTGATAAAACTTCACAGAAAATTTTGACTTTTCATAATTCAAGAACAGGCTACCATTGTCTATTCAATGGGTTGCCTCACTTCACATAAGTCTCTCCTGTTTTTTCTGACTTTTTTTGAGTCTGGATAAAAATCTTGTAATTCGACTGGGTCTTTATGTTACCTCTTCTGAACTTACAGCAGCTTTCATTTATGTCATTCGAAATACAAACACCTGTTCTTAAACCCTCAATTTATCAAGCAACATAGAGTTATAGAGATGTACAGCATAGAAACAGACCCTTCGGTCCAACTCGTCCATGCAGACCAGATATCCCAACCCAATCTAGTCCCACCTGGCAGCACTGAGCTGCCTCCAAACCCTTCCTATTCATATACCCGTCCAGATGCCTTTTAAATTGCAATTGTACCAGTCTCCACCACTTCCTCTGGCAGCTCATTCCATCCATATAACACCCTCTGTGTGAAAAGGTTGCCCCTTAGGTCTCTTTTATATCTTTCCCCTCTCACGCTAAACTTAGGCCCTCTAGTTCTGCAGTCCTGACCCCACAGAAAAGACTTTGTCTCATTACCCTATCCATGCCCCTCATGATTTTATAAACCTCTATAAGGTCACCTCTCAGCCTCTGACGCTCCAGGGAAAACAGTCGTAGCCTATTCAACCTATCTCTACAGCTTAAATCCTCCAACCCTGGCAACATCCTTGTAAATCTTTTCTGAACCCTTTCGGACATAAATATTTGGACTTTCTCTTAGACTTTACTGGGCACATTGTTTGACGGTCTCTAAAAGAGCTCAAACGTCTCATCCCAATCAACATGATTAGCTTTCTGTGGAGTGAAGAGATTCCTTCAAAAGCATGAATTCAGAGCCGTGTCAAAAAAATGTGGCAAATACTGGAAATGGACTCCTTATGCTTGCACGTGGGCATACCAAAACATATGGTAATCCAAAACACAGTCATTTAACCACCTGTAAAATGGTGTTAATTGAATTGTACACTTCAGATTGTTTGCTGGCACTAAATTAGTCCACAAACACTGCAGTCGTTGGCCTGGGAGCATGAACATTCTAAATCAGCGAAAACAGCATTTCTTATGAGTCTCCCACATTGCTGAAAACCATTCACAGAGAATTTTAAAAGAAAAAAAAGTAACATTTACTTGGAACCTTTGATATAATAAAACATTGCTGAGGCTTCACAGAAATGCCATCATATAAATTTGTAACCAAGCCAGAGACAGTTGAACAAGCGAGGTATTGAGTAGCGAGGTAGAGTGGTTTAAGGAGGAAATTCCAGAACTTTTCTCCACTTTTATTCTCTTCATCCAAATTCTACCTACCTTAAACTTTTTCAATGTCTCAAAGGAGATAGCATTGACTGTTTTTTAAACTAAAAACCCGAATTGAAGTTTGCAGTGTTAAATACTTCAAAATTATGCTCTGTGCCAATTGATGTGATCCCACTTATGTTAATCATGATGAGCATTAAAGAACATTAAATACCTTCAAGAAAATGGAACAAGAATCTCACATTGGTAGACAACTACATTTTGTTTTACTAAATGCCAAACAACATTGATTTAATTCCTTTAAAATGATGGGTCACCAATTTGACAAAATTAATGCTCGGATCATCCCCTTTTAAAAAATTATTGTGACACTGGGGGGTTGTTAGTTCTATACTCACCTACAAGGTACATATGGTCTTAATCCGTCTAACATTTCATGGATAACTATCCAAGTATGTACAATGAGACTGTCCAAAATCTCCAACTCAACGTTGGAGACTTTTCAGAGAGTCCTGGAAAGCACAGAAATAGTTCAATGGAAGGGAAAGTTTCCCAGGCAATTTCCGTGGAATTAGCACATTGGAATCAGTTAGCCATCTAAAGTCCCAACAGACATTTAGGGGTGTAATGTCTGGGTTCTGATGATTTGGGTCATATATTTAATCAATATGATATTTGCTGGGTAATTATCCAGGCAAATAAGGCAGAACATTCTGAAGTTTTCTACTCAGAGTTGGAAACATTTTGGGGGCTGCTGACAATCCTGAAACTGGATGATCTGGGCTAATGTTTCTCCTGTGAGCAAGACTCTATGAACAAGGCCAGCAGCAACGATATTGAGAAGAAAGCTCTGCCAAAATGGATATAAAGAACTGTTTATGGGAGGAGGTAGCCAGTTGTCTCAAAGTCATGTGCCAGAGTGTTTCAGTAACAGTCTTGTGTACTTACTCTTAGGTATTACTTGAGGCCTTACACATGTCAGATGTAACGTAACTGGCTATTAACTCTGAAATAAAGTTATGCTACTTATCACCACCAAACATATCTTCTGTCAAAGACTTTGACATGGCACCCTTTCCTATTTGGTACTAGTGATCTCAACTAATATCAAAAAAGATTGCTGACAGTGAATCCAAGGCATCACAGATTGTTCTGGTGGACATGATCATAAACTATAGCAGGAACGAGCTGCAATAAACTGATCATTTTATGTCTGAAGGCCTTTGTATATTAATACAGATTTGTCAAGTAATTAATTTCGTAACTTGTGTGAAGTATGCTTCTAAAAAAACCAAATAAATATTTCATTAAAAACTGGTCTAACATCAGCATTTCTCAGGGATTTAATCAATACAACTAAATCCCAGTAGCCTAGAAAGACATAACAGCAGGACAAAAAGGTTTTTTTTTAATAAAAAGTGTTTTCTGCCTTTGCGTGTACAATACTGAGTTTCAATTGCATCTTTTTTTAAAACTGTGTAATGGGTAACCAGGAATGGGATTTTACTTGGAGCTTCGTTTTGTGAGCTGAAGTTTCAGATTACTGAGTCAACAATCAATAAAACAAGTCGATTAGAAAGTGTAAAAAAAAGTAAACTTTCAAACAATTAGGTGAGCAGATATTTATACTGATAGATAGATTGAGATATTGTTTTAACAATGGAGACATCAGAGAATTACTATAGTCTATAGCCGTAGAGAAATATATTATACTGTAGTACTTCTGCCCTCCAGTGGATCGAAGGTATAACTTTTACAAAACATCTCATTAATGATATGAAACGAGTCAAGCTTCGGCTTCCTTTCAATTCTAAAATTAGTGTTTACAGCTACTTCAGAAATGACTAAACAAATTATACACAAGCTCAGAAATCAGCTAACACTCATATTGCACCTGACATTCCAAAGTCTGTCCATCTATAAGTCATAGTGAAGACTTTCCCTTTGCCTGGATTAGTGCTCCAATAACATGCAAGATTTTTGACACCATCAAGTGAAAGCATCCTGTTCTTAAGAGTAAAGATAGTGTGCTGCAAAATTAGTGTTGGGAATCAATGTCTTCTGTTGAAGCTCTTGTTTCAGAATTTTCTTTCACTGGTAACAGGTTCAGTAAATTGAGAGACTTCTGTGTTCGACATTTGTTGTGAAATATTAACTTATGGTAGTATAAATTGCCATAAAAGATGCATTATTCAATTAAAACTAAAATACTGTACTGGAATACCCTTCCAGATATACATCAATTCATAAAATATTTTTGAAGGACCACATATAATCTACACATGTTTCTTCATTTATGTTATGGGATTTGCATAAGCCTAGTATTTGTTGCCCATCCTTAAGTGGCCTTGATTTGAGAGGCCATTCCACAGGGGAGTTAAAAGTCAACAACACTGCTGCAGGACTGGTGTCACATGTAGGTCACACTGGATAAAGATGGCAAATTTCCTTCCATAAATCCAGATGAATTTTCATGATCATTCTTAAGTCTAGTTTTCCATTCCAGATATATTAAATAAATTTAAATTCCAACAGTTGCCCTGGTGGGATTTTGAACCAATGTTTCCAGGGATTAGCCTGGGCCTCTGGAATTACCCATTCACAAGCATCGCCACTGCACCACCAGCTCCTCTCATAAGGATGAGTGAAATGCTGAGCAACATTGGATCTTGTTAAATACAAGGACATCAATAAGTTTACAACTACATACCTTCCTCATGTTTGAGGGATATGTTCTCATGCCTTTTCTGTGACCTTCACTAACATTTAGCCATCTTTTGCTATTTGAATAAGCCTTGGAAATTCAATTATTTAAGGAAGGTATATACTTGGCTCTTTTCAATATTGCTGGGAGTAATGAAAATATTACTTGCACTGCAGTCCATATTCCAAACGTTATTGAATTTACAGGTACCTAAAATGACAGTAAATCACGCCCGCCTGTCTTAATTGTTTCATTATTTCCTCACCTGATGGAAGGAATTTCAGCTGGTTGTTGGCCAATCGCAGGTGTCGTAAGGATTTCAACTGTCCAATCTCAGGGCAGAGAATTGCCAACACATTATTACTAAGATCCAATGACTGAAGTTTAACCAAAGTGCCAATTGCTAGTAAGGAGGAAAATTAAAAAGTTATCACTCCAATAAGTCAAGCTCAATTCAGAACATATATTCTGGATATACAACACTGTTTAATAGAAAACCTTTTCTTACAAATGGGAAGCCATTAACTAGTCGTAGCACTTACCCAGTACTAGTACACTTCTTAGAAGAAGCAAAACATATAGTGACGCTGCATACAGTTTAGTTGCAGTACATTGAAGTATGACATTGCACAATACATGTGCACAACAACAGGACTTTAAACTCTCCCAGACGCTTAACAAAAGAAAACAGCAATGGCTCATCTCATTATTGCTGTCATGCCCAAATTACAATCTTATGAAGTTTTTAATATGGGATACAGATAAATCACAAACACTTGTGTACAAATTACATTCTGTCACTTAGACTCATTATATTCTTTACCATCAAAATTTAAACAAAACCCATTTGAAGACAATCACAATCAAAAACATTAAGGAACAGGTCTGTTACCACATTAATATCTAAGGGCAAACTTTGTGGACTTTATTTTATTGGAAAAAGTCAGTAGCATTTCTTCATAATAATATAAAAGGGATAATGTAAATGGTAGATTAAGTATGAGAAACAGAATTGCAAGCAAAATTGCAACATTTCTTACTGTCTACCACGTCGCTGCAATACATATTTTTAATCAGTCTGTTTCGACATGTTGCCACAAACCTTTGGAGTATGGGCCACTTGCTTCTGGCTCAAGAGGTATGGACAATACTACTACATCACAAGAGCTCCCCATAGATCACTGTCATAACTTTGACATTAGATCCCAAGGTATGTTTTGGCAATATCACAGAGTGGAATGCTTCTGCTTTTATAAACCAATCAGTTTAAATGGGAATCAGATATGTTTTAAGATGTTTAAGAAAATCTGCCCACAAAGTGACACTACAACATTGATCATATATCAGACGGTGGCCTGAATTGAACATAAACATTAAAGGAATGCACCATGCTTAATTATCCCCTCTCATAAGGAAATATAAGTGACTTCACAAGAATAGAAGGTAATTTAAATAAAATATAGTAATATGTAAGCTGAAGACATTCATGGGATATATTTTCCATTTATTGACTATCAATCCCATGTTCTGTCCAAGGTCCTGGTGTTTTATTTAACAAGTCTTTCCCATGGAATTGCAACCATAGCTTTTTGATTAAAACTGCAAAAGAGTTACACCACTGTTTATCATCATAACTTTAATTTTAAACCCTTTCCTACTGTCAGATTATTGCTATACAAATACACCTCGATTCGACCATTAGAGTCTAATATGGGCGGCACGGTGGCACAGTGGTTAGCACTGGTGCCTCACAGTGCCAGAGACCTGGGTTCAATTCCCGCCTCAGGCGACTGACTGTGTGGAGTTTGCACGTTCTCCCCGTGTCTGCATGAGTTTCCTCCGGGTGCTCCGGTTTCCTCCCACAGTCCAAAGATGTGCAGGTCAGGTGAATTGGCCATGCTAAATTGCCCGTAGTCTTAGGTAAGGGGTAAATGTAGGGGTATGCGTGGGTTGCGCTTCGGCGGGTCGGTGTGGACTTGTTGGGCCGAAGGGCCTGTTTCCACACTGTAAGTAATCTAATCTAATCTAATCTAATCTCCGTTTTAAGTGTGCGATGACTTATTCTGAGATTATGCACTCTCATCTAGGCTCTCCAATAATGAGAAACAACCTCTCCACGGCTGTCAAATCCCCTAAAAGTCCTGTATGTTTCAACAAGCTTGAAATTTGAAGAATGAGAGACAATGAGTACAGGCCTAATCTACTCAACCTCTCCTCTTCAGACAGAGCCTCCACGCCTGGCATCAGCCTACTGAAACTTCTCTGGACTGCCTTCAATGCTGGGATATCTTACCTCAGATAAAGGGCTCCAAAACTGTTCACAACAGTCCAGTTGTGGGTTGAGTAATGCCTTGTAGAGAATTAGCAAAATCTCCTTATATTTAATGTTCCATTCCCTTTGAAATAAAGGCCAACATTCCATATGCCTTCCCAATTACTTGCTGAACTTGGATGCTAACTTTTTGAGTCATGGACAAGGTGCCCCAATTACACCTGCACTGTAACTGCCTGCAATCTTTCTCCATTCGAATAATATTTATGTCCTCTATTCTTCTCGCCAAATGTAAGAAAACCTTACATTTTCCCACATTACATCCATCTGCCAGATTTCTGCCAATTCACTTAACCGATCTATATTCTTCTACATACTCTCTTTCCACCTATTTTTGAGTCATCCACAAAGTTGGTTTTCGTACATTCACTTTCCTCAGCCAAGTCTACATCCCTTGTTATTTGACAAGTATCCGTAGCATCAGTAGTGTACCTCCAAAACGTCTAAAGACATGATTTGCACAATAGATATCATATTAAACTTTGAAGTGATCGTTTATTTATCAATTTTTAAATCCACGCCAAAAACAGCTGTCACAATCATTATTCAACATCCATCTTCAGGGTAAATGAGAAGGCCACAGGAAGTAAAATCCATACTATTTTAATTGATTGAAGGAATCTTCTGTGCCCTTTAGCCCTGTCATTAGAGCTGAGTGGTTTAGGTTTAGTTGTACTTGCTTCTACCTCCTAACCTCCAAAGTAAGGTGCAGGAGAAAACGTGTTTCTTTTAAACATATATCCAGATGATGTACATTTTTTTGGAATAAGTGTAATTAAGTAGGATACATTTAACCTCCAAGCCTCAAGGGAAAATCACTTTCACGGGAATTCGTAGTTCTGAATACTCAACAGTGGGTTTCTTAGAAATGGAAATACTGCTGAAACATCACATAATTTCAATACAACTATGCTTACCTTCAGGAATGACTGCAATGTTATTTGAATGTAAGTATCTAGAAGAGAAAGTGTGTTGCATTTTAGTTTAGAAAATGACAAATAGTGATTACTTACATGGATTGAGAGACCAGATTGCCAATGGGGGAATACTTAAAAGGTTATTATAATTTACTACTTTGATCATTTGAGAATAAATGGGAACAGATTGCAAAGACGAAAAGCGCTATCTATCACCAGTGAATATAGAAGCAAATACAATTATCCAAAAAGCTAAAAATAACTTACGTTCCTTGTAATTACAAGTTTTAGTTTTTGATGCATATTTGTGCCAGACCATTATCCAGAAACATTATTTTTGATTCTTGCACTTGGATAAGAGTACTATTACTAACTAGCAAGTGTGCTTGGCGACAGCACATCATCCACTGATTTCTACACGATGCAGATATTACAAATTCCCAAACCAGTTGATGTTACCGTGAAAGTCCTCATTCTCAAGCTCTCCCTTTGCTGGTGACTCTCAGGTTAAACCGTCATCAGTTATCTCTCAAATGAGACAGCAATCAGAGTCATGGAGTCACACAGCACAGAAATACAGTCTTCAGTCCAACTCGTTCACGCCGACCAGCTATACTAAATGGATCCACTCCCCTTTGTCAACATTTGGCCCATACCCCTCTAAACCCTTTCTATTCACGTACCCATCCAAATGCCTTTTAAATGTTGTAATTGAACCCGCCTCCACCACTTCCTCTGGCAGCTCATTCCATACACATACCACCCTCTGCACGAAGAAGTTGCCCCTCAAGTCCCTTTTATATCTTTCCCCTCTCACTTTAAAGCTATTCTTGCTGGTTTTAAACTCTTAGGCCCTGTGACTGTCCACATTATGCTGCAAAGTGTCTTGTTTTGTTTCCATTTGTGGGATGTGGGTGTCGCTGGCTGGCCAGCATTTATTACCCTGTCCCTAGTTGCTCTGGAGAAGGTGGTGGTGAGCTGAATTCTTGAACCTCTGCAGTCCACCTGACCCACAACACCTCCTCGCTCGGAAGTAGGGACTATCAATAAACCACAAAAGCTCTTCAGGTCTGCTTACAGAAATTTTTCATCAACTGTTCAGAAATGTTGTCACATACCACTGGAGGCAGGTGGAACGACACTAAGCCTCCCAGTTGAGGCTAGGAGAAAGTGAACACTGCAGATGTTGGATATCAGAGTTGACAAGTGTGGCGCAAGAAAAGCACAGCAGCAGTGTCATTATCTCTCAACCGGGATGAAAAGTGTGGTGCTGGAAAAGCACAGCAGGTCAGGCAGCATCCGAGGAGCAGGAGAAATCAACGTTTTCGGCATAAGCCCTTCATCAGTAATGTGGGAGGGTGGGGGTGCGGGTGTGGGGGTGCAGGTGGAGGGTAGCTGGGAAGGCAATTAGTATCCTCACACCCCCCCCCCAAATCTACCTATCACCTTCCCAGCCCCCTAACCCCCACCTTCCTAGTTCTCTCTCATCCCTCCCTTACTCCCAATATTTCTGATGAAAGGCTTATGCCTGAAACATGAATTCTCCTGCTGCTTGAATGCTGCCTGATCTGCATCGCTTTTCCAGCACCACATTTTCATCCCAGTTGAGAGATAATGACACTACCACTACATTATGAAAGTCACCCTGGGTCTGTTTTATAAATTATTTTCTAATCAACTTGCTCAGAGATATGTCACATGCTGCTGGAGTAGGTGGGACTTGAATTCAGGCTTTCTGGATGAGAGGTGGGGTCACTACTACTGTGCCACAAGAACACAGGGGGTCTGTTTTATAGATATTTCATTCAGCCTGTTGAGATACCCTGTTACACACCTCTGGAGGAGGTGAGACTTGAACCAAGGGCTCCTGGTGCAGAGGTGGGGACATTACCAGGGTGATGTAAGAGCCTTCGAGGTCTGTTTTATAAACATTTTCAAATCAATCGTAACAGACTTGTTATTTAACACCGCTGGAGCAGGTGAATCTTGAACTCAGGCCTCCTTGCCAGAGGTAGGGAGACCACCACTGTAACATCAGGGCATTTTTGGGGTTTGCTTTATATGTATTTTACAATCAACCTGTTCAGAGAATTTGCTTCATACCTCAAGCAGCGCAATTGCCATTGCACCATAAGAGGGAGGGTCTGCTTTATTGGCACTTTCTATTCAACTTACTCAGAAACATTCTTACACATGTCAGAAGCAGACTGGACTTCAATCAGGCCTCCTGCCTCAGAGGTATGAACACTACTGTGCCACATCTCTGTTTCTGCTCATTGTTTTACGAACCGGGGGCTCCTCTCACATTTAAACAAATATGATAATCACTACACTATGAAAACAATGGGCAGGGTGTGTTTAGTTGATGAGTTCCAATTGGGTAGGCAATTGCCTGCTACCAAGGCAACTCATACTCAACAAGCTCCACCAGGAGATTAATCACCAATTAAACCCGTGGGTCTTGCAGACATTATCACATCACAGCACTTTATCTTTATTACTCATTCATTTTAAATATTTATAGAAGGGGGGAGAATTTATTTTATCCATCTTAGAGTTGGGTGTGAAAGGGTGAAGTGCTAGACAACATAACTTCTTCCAGTCCTTCACTAACGCCTGTCTGAAGCCAATCACAAGTGTAGAATGGAAAATACTTGTTCAATTTCAAAATGTACTTCTGAAAGACAAAGCAACCAGGTTATTAGAATTTGTATGCTATGCCAACAAGAAATGAGATTTGCTACAAAGCCTCAATTACTTCTGAATGTTTTACTCTTCCCGTACATAAAATGTGCTTAACCACAGTACAGCTTAAGACTAAAAACATCAAGACTCTTCTTCTGCCTTTCTTTTGTACTATATATTGAGACTAAATTATTCTTACAAATATTTTTAAAATAGGAATAACTGGTATTTGGACTTAATTTGTTGATTTGAAAAGACAAATTCAGTACACTAATGAAATATCATTATTAAGTTAGGAGATAACTCCCTCAAGAAAGTATGGAAATAATAGCTCTCCTCCATGCCTACTCATGTAGGAGTGGAAACTAGGCCAAAATACTGGTATTAGTTTAACAGCACACAAGCATAATTGAAGATTCTTTAATGGCAAAAGGAGATATCGGGAGGATAGTCCTATCATGCAAAGTAGAGCATTTCATTTAGATTTATAAAAAGTAAAATCTAAATTTTCTGGCAAATTAAAATCAGGGTTATTTTTCTTGATTGAAGTGAGGTAGAATTCAATGTTCCAAAAGCACACAGTTAAAAATTGAGATGCTGACAAAGAATGATGATTACAGAGTGAAACCGGACCCCAAATTTAGTCGTCAATACTCAAAATCACTTTAAATTGATATATTATGCCTGACTCTTATTTATTTCAATAGAATTATGTTTAATTGTTTGGTAGTTTTTGTTGTAAAAGGTAATTTTGATGATGCTTTTTACCTTGCACTCATTATGACAATTTGCAAGAGATAACATAGTAAAGGGAAAAACATTTATATTGAATGAGGGGAATGTCCTGATTGATTGGCAAGTAGATTCTGATTGGTACTGGTATTGCAAGAGAGAAAGAACCAATTAAATGACTGACAGTTAACTGTCAAACTTTGTTTGAATTTTAAAGGAAGCTGACTCTAATTTGTCATTAGCAAAGAACAAGGCCATGTGTATTAATTTGTAGATATAGCTTTAGCACATGAATGCATCATACTGTGAGTCTGACCAATAATCAGAAGGTGGTTATCAGTGTAATTTTTTGCACACTCAGGATTATGTGGCAAACATTGTCCAATTGTGCAAACAGTCATAGAGCACAAAACAGACTATTTGGTCCAACTTGTCTTTGACGACCAGGCTTCCCACACTAAACTAGTTCCAGTTGCCTGAATTTGTCCCATTATCCCTCTAAATCTTTCCTATTCATGTACTGGTCCAAATGTATTTTAAAATGTTGTGACTGTACTTGCATCTACCATTTCCTTTGGCAGTTCATTCTATATACAAACCACTGTCTGTTTGAAAAAGTTGCCCTTGAGGTCCATTTTAAATCTTTCTCCTCTCATGTTAAAATTATGCCCTCTAGTTTTGAACTCTCATATCCTAGGGAAAAGACCTTTGCTATTCACTTTATCTATGTCCCTCATGACTATATAAACCTCTAAACGGTCACCCCTCATTAGCGTACGATTTAAAATGTGTCGTTCTTCAGCTTCTTCAGTTATATGTCTTACAGCATCTGTAACACATACTGACCTCTCTTGTATGTGAATATTGCACAAAGATGTACTGTTTAATCAAGACTTCACTGGAAACAGTTTGTGGAGACTAATCAATCATTCCAACTAACTAGCCAGATTTAAGTTGAGTTATGTTTGTATGTTACCCATGCCAGCCAATTAAGGCTTGACTAATCTGGCATGCAAACAGAACAAGCCTGCTTAAAAGCATTATCTTCATCTTCTTACATACTAATGTAACAGGTAAAAACAATGACTGCAGATGCTGGAGGTACCTACATTTGACTAATTCAAAATTCACATTCTAAAATAAATGATATTAAAATATATATATTGATGTAACAGCCAAGTCTCTCAATTGGTTGTAATCAAAGTAGGCTAGTGTGATCCAAGGTACATGATTTTTATATATTTTAATATCATTTATTTTAGAATGTGAATTTTGAATTAGTCAAATGTAAGTACCTTGACCTCCCTCTCCAGAGACAGAGAGCAACAGAGATGCCCAGGCTGGGGTGAAGGGGGAGGAAATGACTCCTCTGGTCAGCATAGAGTTTGGTGACTCTCCTGTATTGTTCTGCTGGCCGTGAACTACAGTCTGCTACAGGTAACATGCATTTCTGACAAACACCCTGAGGAGAGGGTAAGGTAGTTTGGGGTTGCTAAGTTCACTTGTGGCCAGTACATGTCCACGAAAAGGGTTGGCTCCCTCGTATCCAGGAAACTCCTGAGGACTTGGTGACCTCCTGGGTGTATGTGATAAAGGGAGGAGCCGTTATCTGTGCTCATGCAAGAGCAGCATGAGGCAGCGCCTGTGGCACGGCCATTGGGGGTATGCAACAACTCTAGCTGTGAAGGCTGGGAACTGCCTCACAAATTCAGCTCGAGAGAAATCAGGCTAAAATGGAGCCAATCGGGTCAGGGACTAACTGCATTAAAATGGAATTAATAATGCCCAAAGACATTTCCAGTCCTAACTTTTTAACGACATTGAAACAAACTAAACAAAAAGAGGTAACATGAAAATCAGACTCATTGTACTCAAAACAATTGGCAGAGACAAAAACTTACACATTCCTAAATCCAATAGTTCCTTACTTATAAGATAAAATCAGAAGTTTAAAATTCTTCATTCTCACAGAAAAATGAAATTCTCTCTCCATCGGTACATATCTAAATATCTCACAAAAACTGGCATTGCATACCAATTCATCATGTTGCTGAGTACATTCAGCCACAAACATGTAGACAACATTCAACCTAACTAGTTTAAAATGAAACACAGCATCAACCTTTTTTTTGAGAACAAGTATAATTCCACATTTATATTGTACTACCTGCGTGCAACTAAGCCAAGGTCAGCATAAATTTGGTCTGGATCCTAGTTAAGTTCCTGCTATGTAAGAAGTGAGCAACTATCTTTAAAAATCAATATTATCTTGGAAATACTCAGAAGCATCTTTGCAACTTGTAAAATACTGTAGAAAATAAAGTGTATAGTTGTAAAATATACTGTTTGTACAAACTACCATTCATTTAGCTGTTCAGCGTTAATAACAGTCTTGTTGTCAAAAGGCTACCTTTAAGGTAATATAACTTAAATTAAACAACTTTGTTTACATTACAAATTACATTGTTAATGGTAAATAGACATGCATTTGGCTAAAAATACACCAAAATGAACAAAGCAGTTTGAGAATACTCACAATTCAGTGAGATTTGGAAGTTTCTCCCCAAGGTTGTCTGGCTGAAATAGTTAAAGATTACAATTATTTTTAATTCTTGTAGTTTAATTTCTAAAACTGTAACATCTCCAAAACTAAAATGCTTGAATTTACAATAATATTTATTCACATTTTCTGTACTTGGCACTACTGCAGAATATAATTCATCAAAATTCTACAATGCAATAAATAAAGGAGATCCCTGACTGAAGAACTAACCATTTTAAATGATTCCAAAGTTCATTCCTACAGGCTAAAGTGAAGTATTTCATCATGCATTCTGGCTGAATTGAAGGCTAAAATGTTGCCCAGAGAAAATATTCACTGGCAGTCTGTTCTCTCATGCTCCTTAACTGAATTCATTATTACACAAAATATTAAAACCCAAATACTAACAGCCTTCACTATTTCTCCAAAGTTGAGCCAGTTGGATAACAGCTCCCTACTGAAGGAGAGTAAACAGTATGCATAAAACTAGAGCAACGGTACAAATATGGGCAACAGGCTAAGCTATAGAGATGTATAACCTTGCATTGTTTCCATTTGGTTTCATCAGTTGTAGCATTTTTTAATGTACATTTATTATTTTAAATTTATCTTTCTCAAAAACAGTTTTACGTATCTCCTTCCTGACCCCTCTGCTGGTATACACACTCTGGCAGAATGAAACGTACTCTCAGGCATGTCTAAACACTGTCAACCACAGGGGCACAATAACC
Source organism: Chiloscyllium plagiosum (assembly GCF_004010195.1). Taxonomy (NCBI): domain Eukaryota; kingdom Metazoa; phylum Chordata; class Chondrichthyes; order Orectolobiformes; family Hemiscylliidae; genus Chiloscyllium; species Chiloscyllium plagiosum. Next base: position 21,661,306 of record NC_057745.1, on the reverse strand, counting down.
AAAGCAGATGCTTTCCCCTGACATCAACAGAAGAAACTCTCCAGCAATGAATCTTCTCCAACAAGGCAATCAGGAATCCTGTTTTTAAGTATTTCTGTCTCAACCCTGTATGAAATCAGCTTCTTCATGACAGACTGTAAGTCAAAAATGAAACATTTTGTTCCAGAAGATCTAGCTCCAATTTAAAATGCATTGCCAAAACAATCTGATGAACCTCAAAACATGCACAAGACTACCTATTACTTGCTCATAAGCTTTGAAACAACCTCGCTATTTATTTTTAAAACAACAGATTAGGAAATACCACACATACCAAAGTTGTTAATAAATTCATCTTCATGTAAAGGTGTTCCAAGTATTCTGAGCCACCACCTTTCAGTAATTCATGAGGAAATCTGCACAAGTTCTTATAATTGAGAAATAGTTTTTTGTGCTTCTCCTGCTTAGCCACCAAAATAATTTTCCAGAGATCGATGTTCATGATCAAAGCACCTTACACAACTGGGATAATGTCAAATATCCACGGTTTCCTGAAAAGAAAAGTCATCTAAGGTTAATCAAAATTAAAAGAACCCTCTGCACCATTGACAAAACAAAGCTGACAAAAATTCTCAAGAAACAAACAATGCAAAGGTGAAAAAAAAATTACATTTGAAAAAAAAGTGTATGTTTATCCAATCCCTCACAGCTATTGCAAGAGCAGGTGGCTTAGTGTGTATTTTTCTGGAGTTTTAATTAATTTAACTCATGGAGCAACACATTGTTTAGATAGTGCTGACCTTGAATGACCAACAAAAATCAAAGCAGAAACTAGGTTAGAGATGATCCACACATGAATAAGGTTACACAATCATAGCCTGAAAAATTAACAAACTTAAAACTTAAGTTTCAATTCATTAATTGCCATTTAGGAACAATCGGATAGAGTTTCTCTTTGCGTAATATTAGCACATAACAAAAAATGGGAATGTTAAATATGAGTTATATCATTTATGTTTTCCACTGCCTTTTGAAGTGCTCCAAGACTGCATCTGCTGAGAAGAGGACTTACTGACAAAATACCCCAGGATCAAACATGTGAGCTCCCAGAAATGGGGAATGGGCCTGCAAATTATAGTCATTTTCTTTGAGAAAACATTACAATTTAGTACATTTTAAATGGGATTTGCTGCAAATGAAACACAAGTTAATTTACAAAGGCACCAATGAAACTATTAAATTATTGATTTACATCATTATGCAAATCAGGTTAATCACAGATGAAGTCAAGACATCTGATTACATTTTTAATGATACTTCTGTTTCCAATTATATTAACAAAGTTGTACCAACTTACCTCTCAAAATGCATTAAAAATACTTTATAATGGTGGAAGATAAAAAAAAAGGTGTTTACACTATAGCACAACAGTTGTATTCCTCTGCAACCTCACGCTATTGAAAATCGTGCAATGGAAAACTGCTGTAGAAAATCATGTTGTAAAAGATCACGAATAGAAAACTGCTATACCCCCATTCTGTAGAAAGTTTGCGTTATACAGACAACATCCTCAATTCGTCAATCGTGTTATAGCCAATTCCCACTAATGAAACACATTATAGCAGAATTACACTGCCAGCAATTACACTGCCTAATGACTCAGAAAGATAAGATACTGATTACACAAATAATTTTAGCAATGATATAAGGTGTAATTTAACTGGTGTAACTTCAAGAGCATTTTGTATGAATTTTGTGACTCATTCCATCATGGCTAAAAACCAGCAAGTGGAAAAAGCTTTTTCATTTTTAAAGTGACCTATACTTACGTCATAAAAGTTACATTTATAGAGTATAGGACTATGAATAAACATCTGTAAAATATTTTAAAAATTGAAATGATAAGACACAAACATTTACTGTTTAGTAACATATCTGAAAACTTAGGCATAATATTGCAAGACATTCGAATTAAGTGAAACTGGAGACTGCACATGAAAATCAGAGGTGTGACCAAGTTTGTGGAGGGTCATTGATTTAGATACAAAGAGTTAGTCTTACAGATGCAAAAAATTAAGAAAAATGGATGCATTGATCACTTCTATGCATAATTTTGTAATTTTTTTTAGCCACGCAATGGTTTGACGCAGGAACTCGCAGCCATTAATCAGGCAGGAAACAATTTTAAGAGATAGCGCAGTTTTTAAAACAGGCAGTTTTCTTCAGGTAGGGCAGAAGGAATCAGACTGCAAAGAATATACAGCACATCAACAATCCAATCAGTCTGTTGTTTATACCTTTCAAAATTGGTCTCCTCTTACCTCATCTCAGACATTCACCAAATCTTCCTATTTTCTTTTTTCCCATGCAGTTATCTTGTTTTCAGTTGAAGACATCAGAGTGCTTGCCTTAGCCATTTTGTGTTATTTATCCTATTGATTGTAGTAACTAAAAAGGAATCTCTCTGCTGTCCACCATAGGCAAGGTAACTGCAAATAACCTCTTACTGGAGTTACAATGAGGATTCCACCCATCAAGTGGCTCAGAGGCGTGGTCTCCAAAGGAAGACCAGTCCAAGAAAAGTGCAGAGGTCAGCAGCGACCATTATACATTGGCTTCTGTGACTTCAAAGGGCATTTGACTCTAAACCAGGAGGAATTATGGAACATCCTTCTCAAATTGGCTGCCAGCAGAAATTCTCCACCTGCTATATGTAAATATGCAAGCCATGATCCTCACCAATGGATCCACTACAGAACTCGTGAGCAAACTGGGGGTCAAGTGAGACTGTGTTACACACCAATACTTTTCTTCAGCATATTCTCTGCAACACATCACTCCATATCTACGAAGCTTACCACTGGTGTGGAGATTCATGACAGGAGAAGCAGAAAACTGTTCAATCCGCATTACTTCCAGTTTCGAAGCAGGACCACTCCTCACCTTCACCAAGCTATACAGCACAGGTGATATTGGTTTGTATACACACACAATTGCTGAGCTCCTAACCATTGTTGAAAATTCAAAGAGGCACACATGAGAGAATAGGCCTTGGTCTAAAACTTGAAAAAAAAAGGTTCCCTACCAGTCTGCTTCCAACACACACTGTCCCATGACGGTCAAAATCCAAGCAAGCCTTTGGATAACATGGACCAATTTATATTCTTCAAAGCCTCCCGACTTCAAAATAGTCATTGTTGATAAAATCCTCCAATGAACCCTATAAAAGCATTTAATGACTAAAAACTCAAACCGGACACCAAGCCTAATATCCATAGGGCAGTAGTACACCTTTCCCATTCAGTATGTATCAGAAATATGGACAATATACATTAGACATCTCAAATTCCTATAGAAATACCATCAGTCATGCTTCTCCAAAATCCTGCAGATCCACTGTCAGGACAGGCGCTCCACGATCAGTATATCCTCTCTCAGGCTAACATCATCAACAATGGCACACTGGTTACTGTCAATCAGCTGCATCAGGGCACACCTGACGCAAGACTTCCAAAAAAAGTTATCGATCCAAGTTCTCTATTCCAAAGCTTCACCACAGCATGCAGTTATTAATCAGGCAAAAACACATTCATGGATGTCCTCAAAGCCTTCGTGGAAAAATCCAAATCCTCACAAACCGTTGTGAATCTCACCCAACTGTCTATCCTGGAAAGGCAGGTCTGCAGAAATACCAACTATCTCAAACATCTCTGACAGAACCATAAAAAGCTCAGTGCAAATGGCAGAAACAGAAGAATTCGAACATCCCCTCGACCTCTTCAAACTCACCTGCCCCATTTTCAGCAGGGTGTGCAGACCAGCATTGAACTGTTTAATCAGTGCAGATCCTAAGTCTCCAAGGTGGAAGATAGTCAGAAGAGAGTTTTCTAAAGTGTTATGCGTCATGTTATATCCTTTGTCAGATATCAGAACAGCCCTCAGTTTGATACCATCTGCAAACAGTTTGGTAAGAATTACTTGTTCCCAAGTCCAAAACTTGAATGTAAATAATGACTATCAGTGGAAAAGGTCAGCAGGATAAACAGTGTCAACACACAGAGAGTTATGACATGGAGGTGGCGGTGTTGGACTGGAGTAGACAAAGTTAAAAATCACACAACACCAGATTATAGTCCAACAGGTTCAATTGTAAGTACTAGCTTTCAGAGTGGTGCTCCTTCATCAGGTAACTGCCCAACTAGTTATTTGATGAAGGAGCAGCACTCTGAAAACTAGCACTTCCAAGTAAACCTGTTGGACTATAACTTGGTGTTGTGTGATTTTTAAACACAGAGGGAAGAGCTTAGCTTTCAGGTGTAATAGGGAAAACATTGCTGCGAGTGTATGTGTCTCTCTAATTAGTAGATGATGAAAAGTTCCCACAACACATGGGGTGGCACAGTGGTTAGCACTGCAGCCTCCCAGAATCAGGGACCCAGGTTCAATTCCAGCCTTGGGCGACTGTCTGTGTGGATTTTGCATATTCTCCCGGTGTCTGCGTGGGCTTCCTCCCACGGTCCAAAGATGTGCAGGTCAGGTGAATTGACCATGGTAAATTGCCCGTAGTGTTAGTAGGTCTGAGTGGGTTACTCTTTGGAGGGTCAGTGTGGACTTGTTGGGCCGAAGGGCCTGTTTCCACACTTGTAGGGAATGTAAACATCACTTTTTCCACAAATATTCAAACTCTGGAGGACCAGATTGATTTAAAAAAATATCTTCAATCCCAAAGTAAAGTTTTCTGTAAAACGACAAATACATGAAAAGTTTTGGGATTTGTTGTAATTGCAGCGAAGATTGTGGTTGCCCTGGGAGGTGCTGCCTCGGTATTCCCTATCCTCAAAATCAAAAGGCTGTTCACTGACAGGTCACAACAGGTCAGACTGAATATAAATAACCAAATACCTCATGGAGCTCGGGGGAAGCGCAATGATGACAGGGGACTCGGCGGCCTCAGCAGGAGGGACACCACAAACCCGCCGGGGCCTGGGCTCTGCGGCTGGGCTCCTCTCGGATCGGGCAGACAGCCGCCGCCATCGCTAGGCCACAACAATCCCGCTCCTCATTGGTCCTGCCCCACATCGGCAGCAAGACGCCTCCCTATTGGGCGCCGGCTCGCGGAGCATGATGGGACTTGTAGTCCAGTCTGAAGACTCTGCCCAGACACACACACACATCTGGATCAGAGTGTTGCTGGAAGAGCACAGCAAGGTCAGGCAGCATCGGAGGAGCAGGAAAATCGACGTTTCGGGCAAAAGCCCCTCATCAGGAATAAAGGCAAAGAGCCTGAAGCGTGGAGAAATAAGCTAGAGGAGGGTGGGGGTGGGGAGAAAGCACATACACACAGGTTAAAAACAATGACTGCAGATGCTGGAAATCAGATTCTGGAATAAAGTGGTGCTGGAAAAGCATAGCAGTTCAGGCAGCATCCGAGGAGCAGGAAAATCGACGTTTCGGGCAAAAGCCCTTCATCAGGAATACAGTTAAAAATCACACAACACCAGGTTATAGTCCAACAGGTTTAATTGGAAGCACACTAGCTTTCGGAGCGACGCTCCTTCATCAGGTGATTGTCAATCACCTGATGAAGGAGCGTCGCTCCGAAAGCTAGTGTGCTCCCAATTAAACCTGTTGGATTATAACCTGGTGTTGTGTGATTTTTAACTTTGGACACCCCAGTCCAACACCGGCATCTCCGAATCATCAGGAATACAGGCAGAGTGCCTGAAGGGTGGAGAGATAAATGAGAGGAGGGTGGTGGGGGTGGGTGTGGGGAGAAAGTAGCATAGAGTTGAGTTTGTTTCAGGACATGGTTGAAGAGCTTCAGGGCAGAGGAAATTACCTGGGAGTTGCAGTGGGAGAG
>NC_057745.1:21600273-21655345 GCF_004010195.1 Chiloscyllium plagiosum | reverse complement strand
GATACAATAAATGATATTGGTGGATGTGCAGGTAAAGCTTTAATGGATGTGGAAGGCTCCTTTGGGGCCTTGGATGGAGGTGAGGGAGGAGGTGTGGGCGCAGGTTTTGCGATTCCTGCGGTGGCAGGGGAAGGTGCCAGGACGGCAGGGTGGGTTGTTGGGCGCGTGGACCTGACCAGGTAGTCACGGGGGGAACAGTTTTTGCGGAAGGCGGAAAGGGGTGGGGAGGGAAATATATCCCTGGTGGTGGGATCCGTTTGGAGATGGTGGAAATGTCGGCGGATAATTTGGTTTATGCAAAGGTCAGTAGGGTGGAAGGTGAGCACCGGGGGGTTCTGTACTTGTTATGGTTGGAAGGGTGGGGTCTGAGGGCAGAGGTGTGGGATATACACACACCCCAACCCTTCCCTCTCCCAAAAGCCCTCCTGCACCAATCCCAAACAGCTCAATCCTTCACCAAAGACAAATTACTGTAGAAACAGAAAATCTTAACAAAAACAGAGACTGCTGGAGAAAAACAGCAGGTCTAGCAGAGAACATAGAGTTAATGTTTCAGGTCCAGTGAGCCTTTTTTTTTAATCACCTCAAAGACCTTCCTACTCCCAACCTCCAAAAGCTCCAGCACCATCTTCACCGAAGTCAAAATACTGCAGAGACTGGAAGTCTGAAGCAAAATCAGAAATTGCTGGAGAAACTCAGCAGGCCTGGCAACATCTGCAGCAAGAGAGACAGAGTTAATGCTTCTGAAGAAGGGTCACCAACATGAAACATAAACTGTCCTTTCTCTACACAGATGCTGCCAGACTTGCTCAGTTTCTCCAGCAACTTCTGTTTTTGATACACATAAATCCCTCCCCCAATTATCACTTGACACAACCCTATAACAGCTCCAGCTCCTTCTTTACTTAAAGCAAAACATGGTGGAGGCTGCAACTCTGAAATAAACACCCAAAATATTGAAGAAACCCAGCACGTTTGTCAGCACTGTGGACAGAGAAACAAGAGTTAATACACAATTAGCTCTGTTTTCTCTCCACAGATACTGCCATGCTTGCTGAGATTCTCAAGCACTTCTGGTCTTGGGTGTTACAGCCTCAAATATAAGACAGATCAGAACAAAGAACGAAGAAAATTTACAGCCTGGCCCTTCAGCCCTCCAAGCTTGTGCCAATCCAAATCCACTGTCTAAACCTATTGCCCATTTCTGAAGGATCTGTATCCCTCTGCTCCCCACCTACTTATGCATCTGTCCAGACATACCTTAAATGAATCTACTGTGCCTGCCTCTATTACCTCTGCTGGCAATGTGTTTCAGGCACCTATCACCCTCTGTGTAAAGTACTTTCCACATGTATCTCCCTTAAACTTTTCCCCTCTCACCTTGAATGTGTGACCTCTCGTTATTGAATCCTTCACCTGGGAAAAAGCTTATCTCTATGCAACCTGTCTATACCCTTCATGATTTTGTAGACCTCAATCAGGTCCCCCCTTAATCTCCTTTGTTTGAATGAAAACAATCCTAACCAATTCAACCTCTTTTCATAACTAGCGCCTTCCATACCAGGCAACATCCTCGTAAACCTTCTCTGCACCCTCTCCAAAGCGTCCACATCCTTTTTGGTCATGTGGCAACCAGAACTGTACACAGTATTCTAAATGCGACCGAACCAAAGTCTTGTACAATTTTAACATGACGTGCCAGCTCTTATACTCAATATCCCATCTGATGAAGGCAAGCATACCATATGCCTTCTTGACCACTCTATCCACCTGTGCAACCACCTTCAGGGTACAATGGACCTGAACTCTCAAATTTGTCTTCTCATCAACTTTTCCCAAGGCTCTTCCGTTTACAGTATACTTTGTTCTACTAGAATTAGATCTTCCAAAATGCATGACCTCACATTTGCCTGGATTGAACTCCATCTACCACTTCTCCGCCCAACTCTCCAGTCTATCTGTATTCTTCTGTATTCTTTGACAGTTCCCTACGCTTTCTGCTACTCCACCAATCTTCATGTCATCTGCAAACTTACTGATCAGACCAACAATGCCCTCTTCCAGATCATTTATGTATATCACAAACAATAGTGGCCTCTGCACTGATCCCTGTGGAACCCACTGATCACCTTTCTCCATTTCAAGAAAATCCCTTCAACTACTACTCTCTGTCTCCTGTTGCTCAACCAGTTCTTCATCCACTTAGCTAGAACACCCTGCACACCAGTTTACCATGGGGAACCTTATCAATTGCCTGACTAAAGTCCATGTATATGACATCAACAACCCTTCCTTAATCTATCAACTTGGTCGCTTCCTCAAAGAACTCTAACAAGTTGGTAAGGCATGATCTCCCCCACACAAAACCATGTTGCCTATCACTGATAAGCCCATTCTCTTCCAAATATAAATAGATCCTATCCCTCAGTACCTTCTCCAGCAACTTTCCCACCACTGACATCAGGCTTGCTGTTCTGTAGATACCTGGAATATCCCTACTACCCATCTTGAAAAGGGGGACAACATTAGCAACTCTCCAGTCCTCTGGCACATCACCTGTGTTTAAAGATGCTACAAAGATACCTGTCAGGGCCCCAGCTATTTCCTCTCTCACCTCCCTCAGCAACCTGGGATAGATCCCATCCAGTCCTGGGGATTTGTCCACTTTAATATCCTTTAGCCAACCCAACACATCCTCCCTCCTTATGTCAATGTGATCCAGAGTAAACAAACTTCTATCTCTAATCTTAACATTCATCACATCCCTCTCCTCAGTGAATACTGATGCAAAGTAGTCATTGAGAATCTCACCCATTTTCTTGGGTTCGACATACAACCTTCCTTATAATTTATTGGCTCAATCCTTTCTCTAGTTATCATCTTGCCTCATATATGAATAAAAGGCCTTGGGATTCTCCTTAATTCTGTTTGCTAAAGTTATTTCATGACCCCTTTTAGCCCACTTGATTCCTCGTTTAAGGTTGGTCCTACTCTCCTGATATTCCTCCAAAGCATGTTCTGTTCTTAGCTGCCTGGACCTTAAGTACGCTTCCCTTTTCCTCTTGACTAGTCGCATAATTTCTCTTGTCATCCACAGTTCACAAATCTTGTCTTTCCTATCCCTTGTTTTCAAATGGACATGCCTATCCTGCACCATCTTCAATCTATCTTTGAAAGCTTCCCAAATATCAAATGTGGACTTCCCCCAATCCATGTTTCCCAGCTCCTGCTGAATTTTGATATAATTGGCCTTGGCCCAGTTTAGTACTCTTCCCTTAGGACCTCATCTTTGTTTACGAGTATTCTAAAACTTAAAGAATTGTGGTCACTATTCCCAAAGAAATCCCCCACTGCAATTTCTACCACCTGGCCCAATACCAGGTCCAATGTGGCCCCTTACCTAGTTGGACTATTGACATATTGCTCGAGAAATTTTCCTGCTTGCTCCTTACAAATTCTGCCTCATCCAGACCTCTGACACTAAGTATATCCCAGTCAATGTTGGGAAAATTGAAATCTCCCATTACCACCACCTTGTTGCTGTTTACCTATTTGTACTTCTAACTCACGCTCACTGTTAGGAGGCCTGTAGTACAGCCCCAACAACGTAAGTGCACCCCTCTTAATTTCTCAGCTCTACCCACAATGCCTCACTGCTCAAGCCCTCCATAGTGTCCTCCTTTAGCACAGCTGTGATATCATCCCTGACTAGCAATGCAACTCCTCCCCCCTTTTACTTCCCTCCCTATCCTGTCTGAAGCATCTCTATCCTGGAACATTTAGTTGCCAATCATGCCCTTCCTTCAACCAAGTCTTCGTGATCTCAATAGGCACCAATCCAAGCCATAAGTTTGTCTGCCTAACCCACTATAGTCCTTGCATTAAAGCATATCCACTTCAGACCACCAGTTCCTTTGTGTTCATCTGCTCTCTGCCTACTCTTCCCTTTGATAATGCTAACTTCATGATCCTGTTCCTTACTGCTTCTAGTTTCTACCTCACTGTCTTCTCTTCAGGCTCAAAGCCCACATTAGTTTAAATCCTCCCCAACAGGAGTAACAAAAACTCTCCCAAGGACATTAGTTCCAGTCTGGATGAGATGCAGACTATCCAATTTGCAATAGGCTCACCTCCCCCAGAACTGGTCCCAATGTCCACAAATCTGAACCCCTCCCTCCTACACCATCTCTCAAGTGTTCATCCTGCCTATTCTTTCATTTCTACACTGGCTAGCACGTGGCACTGGTAGCAGTGCCAACTTACCAATTTAATAGAGTTCTTTGAGGAAGTGACCAAGTTGATAGATGAAGGGCTATCATATACATGGACTTTAGTAAAGCATTTAATAAGGTTCCCCTTGGTAAACTAATGGAGAAAATGAAGTCACATGGTGAGCAGGGTGTTCTAGCTAGGTGGATAAAGAACTGGTTGAGCAACTGGAGACAGAGAGTAGTAGTTGAGGGGATAGTGGATTTGGATCGGGCACAGGCTTGGAGGGCTGAAGGGCCTGTTCCCGGGCTGTAAAGTTTCTTTGTTCCTATATTATTGGTGCCGATATGCACCACAACAACTGGCTGTTCACCCTCCCCTTTCAGAATGCTCTGCAACCGATCGGTGACATCCCTGACCAGAGCACCTGAGAGGTAACATAACACCCGGGAGTCTCATTTTTGGCCACAGAACCGCCTATCTACTCCCCTTACAATAGAATCCCCTACGAGTCTTTTTCCCACCCTTCTGAACAGCAGTGCCCGCCACAGTGCCATAATCCTGGCAACTTCTGCCCTCTCCTGGTGAGCCATCTCCTCCAACAGTATTCAAAATGGTATACTGTACCTGTTTTGGAGAGGGATGACCGCAGGGGACACCTGCACTGCCTTCCTACTCTTTCTCTGCCTTTTGGTCACTCATTCACTGTCTCCCTCTGCAATTCTAATCTGCTGTGTGACGAATTCACTAAACATGCTATCCACAACCTCCTCAGTATCGTGGATGCTCCACAGTGAGTCCACCGCAGCTCCAGAGCCGTCATGCAGTCAAACAAGAGCTGCAGCTCACTTCTTGCAAGTGTAAGAGTCAAGGACGTCAGCCACGTCCCTGAGGTCCCACATCAAGCAGGAGGTCCATGCCATGGGTCTGAGGTCCCCTGCCATTGTAAGCCTTAGCTTTAACTCAACTAACTAATACCAAACAATGCACTTAAATATATAAAAGAAAAGAAAAGGCCTTAACTTACAGAGTCCTTTTCTTCTGGTTAGGTGGAGTGGGGAGGGAGCGTGGAGTTGGGAGGGAGATACAACACTTGTAGTATCTTGGGTTTAGCTGCTGCCCGAATATATAAAAAGTCCTTACCTTCCCGGCAACCTCCTGGATCCAATGTCACCTCTGCTCTGTCCCCTGCTGCTCCCGGATAGGAAAAGAGAAATTAAAATCCGGGACAGTCTGTCACCCTGCATGGCACTCAGGGAGTGTGCTGCACTGTTGTAGGTGCCATCTTTCAGATGAGACATGAAATGGAGGACCGGTTTGTCCTCTCAGGTGGATGTAAAGTATCCCACAACTATTATTTCGAAGAAGAGCAGGGTGGGGTTTACAGTTGCCCAATGGACGAAGAATAAAAGATCAATAGTAGAAAGGGCACTCTTGTGGAGCAAGTGCACTGTTCTAGAAGGCCAGAGGTTTAAGTCCCCCAGCTCCAGAGCTTGTGTCATTGTACAGCTAAACAGGTTGATTAAAGATATCTAAAAGGGTGAATGATTCCCTCTCCAAACCTCAGTTTATGTGATCATATTTTGCCAACATGACAACATTGCTAATAACCATCAAAAACCCAATAATACTCCTTTAGGAATGAAAGGGCAGTAGCAAAAATGTATTCATTTCACTTGCAAGATATTTTAGAATTGGGAAGTCTATGAAATGTTTGATAATATCATTTCATGCAGGTGACAAAAATATCAAAACCATGATGTACCAGTGGGTACACTGCCCCCTGGTGGGCTTTAGTAAAATAGGAGTAAGTGAGGACTGCAGATGCTGGAGATCAGAATCAGAACGTGTGGTGCTGGAAAAGCAAAGCAAGTTAGGCAGCATCCAAGAAGAGGAGAGTCGATATTTTAGGCATAAGCCCTTCATCAGGAATGTGGAGGAGTATGCCCAAAGGGGTCTGAGAGATAAATAAGAGGGGAGTGGGCTTGGGGGAAGGTAGCTTGGAAGGTGATAGGTAGATGAAGGTTGGGGGTGATAGTGATAGATCGGAGCGGTGGATGGAATGGATAGGTGGGAAGAAGGATGGACAGATAGGCCAGTTCAAGAGGGTGGTTCAAGTTAAAGGTTGGATCTGGAATAAGATGGTGGGAGGGGAGATAAGGAAACTGGTAAAATCCATATTGATGCCATGTGGTTGGAAGGTCCCAAAGCGGAAGATGAGGTGTCCTTCCTCCAGGCATCAGGCGGCTAGGATTTGGCAGTGGAGGAGGCCCAGGACTCGCATGTCCTTGGTGGAATGGGAGGGGGAATTGAAGTGATTGGCCGCGGGGCGGTTGGGTTGCTTGGTGCGTGTGTCCTGAGATATTCTCTGAAACATGCCACAAGTTGGCGTCCTGTCTCCCCAATGTAGAGACTGCATCGAGAGCAACGGACACAGTAGATGAGGTGTTTGGATGTGGAGGAATATTCCTGCTGTAGGTGAATGGCTCATTTGGGGTCTTGGATGGAGGTGAGGGGGCGGTGTGAGGGCAGGTTTTACACCACTTGTAGTGGCAACAGAACGTGCCAGGAGTGGAGGGTGGTTTGGTGGAGGGCATGGACCTAATGAGGGAGTCACGGAGGGAATGGTCTCTGCGGAATACAGATAGAGGTAGGGAGGGAAATATATGGGTGGTAGGAGTCTGACTGTAGGTGATGGAAATGCTGGAGGATGATGCGTTGTATCTGGAGACTGGTAGGGTGGAATGTGAGGACCGGGGGATCTATCCTTGTTGCAGTTGGAGGTGAGGGGTTCAAGAGTGGAGGTGCGCGAAGTGGAGGAGATGCACTGGAGGGCATTGTTGACCATGTGAAGGGGGAAATTGCGGCCTTTGAAGTAGGAGGCCATCTGGGATGTTCTGCTGTGAAATTGCTCCTTCTGGGACCTGATATGGTGGAGGCAGAGGAATTGGGAGTAGGGGATTGGGGGAGGTGTTGTCCAGGTAGCTGTGGGATTCACTGGGTTTGAAGTAGGTGTCTATGACTGCCGATACAGTCATCAATGCAACAGAGGAAACGTTGGGGAATGGTGCCGGTGTAACTGCAGAAGATGGACTTTTCCACAGACATCTACTTCAAACCCCCCAACTCCCACAGCTACCAGACTACACTTCCTCCCACTCCTCCTCCTGTAAAAACACTATTCCTTACTCTCAATTCCTCCGCCTCCACCGTATCTACTCCCAAGAAGAGCAATTCCACTGCAAAACACCCTAGATGCCTCCTACTTCAGTGACCACAATTTCCCTTCTCATGTGGTCAACAATACCCTCCAGCACATCTCCTCCACTTCCCGGACCTCCGCCCTTGAACCCCATACCTCCAGCTGCAACAAGGATAGATCCCCCGATCCTCACATTCCCACCCTACCAGTCTCCAGATACAACGCATCATCCTCCAGCATTTCTGTCACCTACAGTCAGACTCCTACCACCCATATATTTCCCTCTCTACCTCTATCCAGTCCTCAGCTTCCACCTCACCAATCTCCGGATACAGCACATTATCCTTGCCATTCCTGCCACCTATAATCAGACCCCACCACTAGAGATATATTTCCCTCTCCACCCCTATCAGCATTCCACAGCATTCCTCTGTGACTCCTTTGTTAGGTCCATGCCCCCCCATCAAGCCATGCTCCATTCCAGGCACCTTCCCCTGCCACCACAAGAGGTGTAAACCTGCGCCCACATCTCCCCTCTCACCTCCATCCAAGGTTGCAAATGATCCTTCCAAATCCAGCAGAGATTTTCCTGCACATCCAAACACCTCATCTAATGTGTCCATTGCTCTCGATGTGGTCTCTACATTGGGGAGACAGTATGCCAACTTGTGGAATGTTTCAGAGAATATCTCCAGGACACACGCACCAAACAACCCCACAGCCCTGTGGCCTGTGTCCGATCATTTCAATTCCCCCTTCCACTCTGCCAAGGACATGCAAATCCCGGGCATCCTCCACTGCCAAATTCCAAGCCACCCAACACCTGGAGGAAGAACCTCATCTTCCACCTTGGGATCTTCCAACCATGCATCATCAATGTCAATTTCCCCAGTTTCCTCATCTCCCCTCCTCCCATCTTACCCTTGATCCAACCCTCCAACTCAGCACCACCTCTTGAACTGGCCTACTTGTCCATCTTCCATCCCACCTATCTGCTCCACCCTCCGCTCTGACCTATCACCATCACCGCCCACTTTTATCTACCTATCGCCTTCCAAGCTACCTTCCCCCAGCCCCACCCCTCTCCTGCTGTACTTTTCCAGTGCCACACTTAATGGAAAATACGTTGCTATGTGCACACATGGGCTCCCACTATCTGAATTACACCCTGACGCACCCATGTTGAATGAGTTGCCTGCAGCTAGGAAAGTAGAAAGGGCACTACATTTAACTTCACTGTTTGGAGTAAGGTAAAAGAAAATGAGCCGTGTCCTTGTTGTATACAAATTGGCTGCTACATTTCCCTCCATTGCAACAGCAACTGCATTTTAAGACATGCTATAGTGTGTGCTATATTTGTTAAAGGCTTTCAGGGACTGAGGAAGGGTCACTCAATCCAAAAGGTTAACTTTGATTTCTCTCCTCAGATGTTGCCAGATCTGCTAAGCTTTTCCAGCAGTTTTTGTTTTTGTTTCTGATTTACAGCATCTGCAGTTCTTGACTTCTGCATACAGTTGTAGACATCATATCACAGGAAGGCTGTGAACGCACTGAAGACAATATAGAAGAAATTGACATGCACGTTTCCAGGAATCAGAATACTTCAGTGATGAGAATAGATTGGGGAGCCTGAGACTGTTCTCCTTGGAGAATGAGATTTGATGCACAACAATTGGCTCAGATCAGGAATGTACTGCCTGGAAGTGTGGTGGAGGCTGGTTAAGGCATTCAAAAGGGCATTGAATGATTGTTTAAATAAGGTAGATGAAAAGGCAGGATAATGCCATGAAATCATAACATTCATTTGGAAAGTCAGCAAAGATACACTGGGCTGACTATCCACCTTCTGCACAGTGAACATTTCTATGATCTTGTCTGTGGTAGTAGAATAATGTTTTGGGTTGATCCTGTTAATGGAAAACACCACGCTCATATCCACTGCATGGTAGCATCATGAAGCAGTTTACTCAACTAGTTGTTCAAATTATTGAGGTATTTTGTCTTTTCTAGGTGGTTGGTGGTAGACTAGTCACTTTTCAGGTCCAAGGGTGGCAGCCTTTGACATACGTTTGTAAGCTTGCATGATACATAACAACAATCTAAAAAGCCAGAAGACATTTGTAAATTCATTTGCACACTCTAGATGTCTACATTGCATTCTTTATCTACGTAGCAGGCAGTACACTTCAGAGCAAATACAATGTTTCCAACGATGTAGATGTTCATTTTATGCCAGATAAAGTGATCCAATATTGATACTTTTTCTCAGCTGTTATTTGGCAGCTTTTAAAATTTATTTGATGTGATTTGCCAGGCCAGCATTCTTAGTTGCCCTTGGGAAAGAGGTGGTGAGTTGTCATCTTGAACTGCTGCAGTCCGTCTGGAGCAGGTACACCCAAGTGCTTCCAGAAAGTCAATTCTTTACATTTGTTTGGTAAAGGTGGAGTGTAACAGTTGTGTTGAAACTTTATTGCTGGAACAGCACAGCAGGTCAGGCAGCATCCAGGGAACAGGAGATTCAACAGTTGTGTGTCATTCTTGTTATAATGGGTCGCTTATGATTTTCACCAGTGAATTTTTCACTTATTAAACAAAATTTCCTTTTCAAAATTATAGGAAGGATGTGAAAGCACTGGAGGCAGTATAGAAGAGACTTTTGCATGTCTGGTTCCAGGAATGAGAAAACTTCAGTGATGAGGATAAACTGGGGAGGTTGATATAAGTGAAATACATTTTAGATGTAATTCACCTCACATCAAATTTAACAAACTTTGCTGACACCAAACAAGACAAATGCTATTGTGATGAAATAAACTTTATATTCAATCCCTCAACATCTCTCTCCAGTGTTATATATGTCACAATATGTATTATCATTTTGTAATTTGACATTATCAGTCCCTCAGTGCAAGAGCTGATAAACCATTTATTTAATTCTGATGAATTAAGGATGCAGAAATATCACTAGCTTAGCACATTTTATTCAGATTTGATCTTTATGCATCAACAATTCAAGGGGAACCTTGTAATAATGATATTTGTACACTTCAGGTCAGTTTATTTTCCTTAGCCAGTTCATTCTTCTGGTCAAATACATTGAACCATTTACTCAGGCTATCACCTGAATAGTTTCTGGTGAACAGTTTCATATACCTGAGTCTGTTGAATGATCACTGAAGAAAAGCAAATAAGATAAAATGAATGAAACCAATTATTTTCCAGTTCAAAGTATGTGCAATGGGATGGCTTAGATATTGCTAATACAAAATATATTCTTACACTCAGGTTACAAGGACAGGCTTTGATAAAATATTTAAAATTTATCGCTTCTTGGCTTTTTGGTTGAGATCAAGTGTATTCTATAATTCTACACTGCTTTCATTTAGTCTAGTTTCACTAAAACAAGAAAGACAACGGGCTACAATTGCCAACTGCAAAATGACCTCAGTATTGCATTTTAAAGACTTGAGGAAATTAGTTTCCAAATTATCTTCAATTGATTTAACCAGTACCCAAATTCTGTGGCATTGCCCAAATTAAGATCCAAAAACAGGATTATTGCTCAGTCAAGACTCAGAGGACTGCATGCAATTTGAGTTGCCACATCATAAAAAAGGATACAGCTGCATTGGAGAGGGTGCTGTGAAGATTTGCAAGGATGATTACCAAAATTATATTGGTAAACATATCAGGAAAGAATTGACAGGCTGCATTTCCTTTATTTTAATGAAAATAAGCCAGAGGAGCATCCTAGCAGAGGCCTTTAAAACTATGAAAGGTTCAAATGGAAAAGATATAGAGATAGTATTTCCTCTTCTGGATAAGAGCAAAGCGAGATGTAAACAACATAAGTTAGTCATCAAGAAATCCAACAGGAACCTCTTCACTCAAAGAATGGTCAGAATGTGGAAAACACTGCCACAGTCAGCAAAAGTGAATAGTATAATTGCACTTTAGGGAAAATTCGATATGTAAATGAGGATAAAGGGAACAGATTGTTGCAATTTGGATGAACAAAAATATGAAGATGTTCAAGTGTATTCACCGATTGGAGAAAAGAGTCCTATTATTGCGCTTTGGATACCCTTCTTCTCTCACAGAGTGCCTACATTGATCATAAATTCTCTTTTTGAAAACCTCCTATTTCTCTATTACTGTTTTTGCCAACCAGTTTTTGATTCCACCTGGTCCAGATCCCTTTTCAACTCAGTGAAGTTGTCTGTCCTTCAGTTAAATATGTTTTATACTTAATTGTACTTTTTTCTTTCCATAATTATTCCATGCCTAAAGATATTGGGATCATTGTTACCCAAATATTCTCTCACTGAATCCTGTTCCATGTGCGCCACTTCATTCCCCAGAACCAGATCCAGCATGGCTTTCTTCCCCAGTTGGCTGAAACATACTGATTCTGGATATAGTTCAGGAATTCTAACTTACTCTGTCTCTTGAAGTGCTACTTACCCAGTTTATATTAGAATGATTGAAGTTCCCAATGTCACTGCTCTGGAGTTTTTTGTCTCTTTTGTAACTTGCCTATAAATAAGCCAGTCTATCTCTTTCCCATTATTTTGTGGCAATTGTACAATAGCTACTCTATTGATCATTAACTCTGATCAAACCAAACTGTCAACTATGTCAGCCTCTAGTGTTACATATCGCACAAAATGTATCATCATTTTTGCCATTTTTCACTATTAGCCCCTTAGCAAAGGAATTGGTAGCACATTCAAATAACTCTGATTCATTTATGAGTGCAGAAATAATGCAAGCTTGGCGCACTTTATTCAGACTTGATCTTAAGTTTGTGGTTTATTTGATGTATTTGTTGTCATTTGTACACCCATTACAAGTGAAAGATTCTTTATAGAGAATCAAACTTGCATGAAAAACAGCAGAAGGGGGATGACTACCAAAGGAGTAACCAAGTACAAATGTGATGTGGAAGTAATGGTATCAAGATTTCAGACAATCCTGTAACATCTGATGCAATGTTAATATCATATCATAAATGACTAAATTTTAATCCCTAATTCTAAATAGTTAATTGCTTGTCATACAAAAGCAAGGCCACTTACTTCCTTTCTTTTTCTAATTAAATGAACAGTCATTTTATGAAATGTTCTGCTTCCTTACTTTCTATATCTTGTGTTCTTCCAAAACATTATCTATCATTGTAACAGGTGTTCCTTTTGCACAATATACATCATACCAATGTTTGATCACTTTGTGCTCTCTTGATGGAATAAGGGTCCCCTCAATTGTCATTGAAAAAAAGGGTGATGGAGGAGGCCCAGGACCTGCATGTCCTTGGCAGAATGGGAGGACAAATTGAAGTGGTCAGCCACAGGGCAGTGGTTACTTTTGGCGCTTGTGACCCAGAGTTGTTCCCCGAAACATTCCGCAAGTTGGTGTCCTGTCTCCCCAATGTAGAGGAGACAACACCAAGAACAAACACAGTAGATGAGGCGTTTGGATATGCAGGAAAATCTTTGTCAGATGCGGAATGAAACTTTGGGACCTTGGATGGTGATGAAGGAGGAGGTATGGGCACAGGTTTTACACATCTTGCGGTACCAAGAGAAGGGAGGGGGGGGCAGTTGGATCTAGCGAGGGAGTTACAGAGGGAATGGTCTCTGCAGTATGCAGACAGAGGTAGGGAGAGTAATATATTTCTGGTGGTGGGGTCTGATTGTAGGTTGCGAAAATGGCGGAGGATAATGCACAGTATCTGGAGATTACTGGGATGGAAAGTGTGGACCAGGGGTTTGGAGCGTGTGTCCCAGAGATGTTCTCTGAAACGTTCCATGACTTGTTGTTCTGTCTCCCCAATGTAGAGGATTCTCTTGCTCCTCAGATGCTGTCTGACCTGTTGTGCTTTTCCAGCTCCACACTTTTCGACTCTGATCTCCAGCATTGCTCTTTCGCCTTTTGAGAAAAGGCTCACTGCTAAGTCTACCAGATCCAAATTGGTAAAAATCTTAACTCATACGGTACAATTGGAGTCACATTGTTCACTGGGAATAGCAGTGCTATCATTGAGCTATCAAAGCAGCCAATCACATGATAGAACTCTCACAGTCATCCAATCAGGAAATAGAAAGTACAAATACTCAAATCACATTTTTTAAAAAAGAATTTATACAGACAAAAATAAAGACTGAGGAATACCTTTATTCTAAAGTTGAAATGCTGTGAAAAATATTGGATTTCTTTTCTCGTTATTGAAAAGAAAATCAATTATGATTCATTATGGAGACATTTACCAATATTCCATGTATTTCTCAGGCCCAGCTTGGATTTTCAGCAATACCTTTAACCCAGATCACTGTTACAAACCATACTTGTGTCTCATTGAAATAGCCTTGATATTTTCTGGGATTTCTGAACAACAATGTGACAAATAAACAAATTTTCCTAATTGCCAAACTTGGTTGGGAATCTGGGAGGAGGGGTTGTAACCATAGAGCAAGAGAATCTCGACAGTCTGGGAGCAGACCATTCGGCCCATTGATTCCACACCGAAGAGCATCTCACCCAGACCCAGCCCCACTACCCTATCATTGCATTTCCCATGGCCAATTCAACTAGCCTGCACATTCTTGGACAGTACGCGGCAATTTAGTATGGCCAATCCACCTAACCTGCAAATCTTTCAATTGTAGGAGGAAACCGCAGCACCCAGCAGAAATCTACATAGACACAGGGAGTACGTGCAAACTCCACACAGACAGTTCCAAGGGTGAAACTGAACTTTTCAATGATGCTGCATATTTTCACTTTACATCTCCTGTACACTTTGTTATGCCATTGATAGAAACATCGTGAGGAATGCTACGGAAAGTAGGACCATTGTTATCCTATCTGACTTTCCCTTTCTTGGTTTGTTTTAAGGCAATATTTTACATAATTAAAGTGCCTTAGTGTACATTCATAGATACATTTCTAGATAGAGAGGTTGGATTTCTTTAAGGTCCTTTGCGGCAAATCCTCTTTATGTTGGGGTACAATGTTTGCAGCTCAGCTGTTCAGAGTCAAGAATACAAAATGTATTGCATAGAATGCAATGGATTTTCACTTTTACCATTGGAACTAAAACAGGCAATAGCAGATCAATTGTGTTTCTCAACACCACACCCCAAAATTAATTTCCATATTATGCACATCAACTGGTTGATCTGGTAACACCTGTTTTCTGAATGCTAGCAAGAGTAAAACATCACACCAATATACAGGTCATTGCTAGTCTATTATTCTTGCGCCACAAAGGAAATGCCATATGGAGGCTTTGGCCCTCCCAGGTAGCAGGAAACAAGCATGTTCCATTCCCCTTCATTCCCCCCACCTCCCTGCTATTCTATTACCCCACCCCAAAACCCCTCATGTGACTCAAGGGATAGAAATAACTGAAAAATTACAGGTAAAAGTGGTGTCAACAAAATACATGATTCTTTAAGTAGAAATTATGAAGTTATAATATTGTAATAGCTTTCATGAATATTAGTGCTATTGAGCTTACAATTAACAGATTTTGCTTTCTTGTATTTGTAATTTGGCTGCCTGCAAGATCTTGAAGAGTTTTTACACGTCATGCATATTCACAAGGGCCTGAGCTGTAAATGAATAAAAATGCATTAGTTTAGATTCCCTATAGTGTGGAAACAGGCCCTTCGGCCCAACAAGTCCATACCGACCCTCTGAAGAGCAACCCACCCAGACTCCTTACCCTACATTTACCCCAGACTAATGCACCTAACACTACGGGCAATTTAGCATGGCCAATTCACCTGAACTGCACATCTTTAGACTGTGGGAGGAAATCAGAGCATCCGGAGAAAACCCATGCAGACACGGGGAGAATGTGCAAACTTCACACAGACAGTTGCCCGAGATGGGAATTGAACACAGGTCCCTGGTGCTGTGAGGCAGCAGTGCTAACCACTGAGCCACCGTAGTTGTACAGCTTTGTTTCATTTCAGATTACATCCTTGCTGTTAATTTTGGTGAATACAGCACCTTGCTCTGAACCTGGTTTAGATCCTGGAACATTCTATTTAACTTGTGCTGCTGAAAATAAAAATCTATTTTGTAATTGTAAATAGCACTGGAAACCTTCAAATATACCCAAACGTGACACAGTGTTTTCGTGTGTGAGAGCTGCAAGCCGTAGGTGTTGTGGGAGTTACTGCAGACAATCCCAAGATTGAGCAATTTAGGTTTCTGACCATTGTTGCATAAAGTGGGGAGGAGGCGTTGAGCAAAAAAGTCAGGAGTTGGACTACAAGCAAGCAAGGAAGCATCACCTGAACAAAAGCAAAATATTGCTGATGCTGGCAATGTGAAATGAAAACAGCAAAATCTGAAACAGCTGATTTGGCAGCATGGATCAGGGAAGAAAAACAGTTCA
This sequence comes from Chiloscyllium plagiosum, assembly GCF_004010195.1. Classification (NCBI taxonomy): domain Eukaryota; kingdom Metazoa; phylum Chordata; class Chondrichthyes; order Orectolobiformes; family Hemiscylliidae; genus Chiloscyllium; species Chiloscyllium plagiosum. The sequence continues at coordinate 21,639,527 of NC_057745.1, read as the reverse complement.
TGCGCTCAGATCAGGAACGGAGTTGGAAGGGCCAAGCCCTGAAAATGCTGGCACTGGGTAGCAAGCCAATTTCCTGACACAGGGTATTTTAATGGAAATACATTCAAGGTCCAGCCAGTCTGCGAGTTTACTAAAAGCTGGCCTGTAGAGGGATTCTACCCTCCCATCTCCCAAATCACAGTGATAGTTTTTGCCTTGTTTTTATTTGATTTTTTAAAAAAATGTTTGTGAAAGAACACCGCATTGAAGTTACCTCTCAGTTATTTACTCTTTATTGCAATCTGCTGCTTCTCTGAAGTTGCAAGGTCTCCAAGGCTGTCCAGCTTTACCTCTACCTTTACTACATTTTCTGTGCCAACTACAGAAGATTTTCAGGGGAACATTCAGTGCTATGGGACTTGGTGAGTTACACTTCAAGAGCTGGCACGGACACAACGGATCAAATGGCCTCCTTCTGTGTTGTAACAATTCTATAATTCCATAGTCTACATCTGAAATGCTGTTCTCTTTCATAAAAACTAAATACGCTGTTAAAAAACCCCCACTGTATTTGCAAAGAATTGAGATCAGGAAATACTCCCAGTTTGTGTTTTAGCTGCCGAAAGTGAAAATTTAGTCCAGAATTTCAGTTTGATGAATTTTCGATAGAATCATAATTTCTCATTGCCCTTGCAAAACACATAAATAGTAATTTAGAAAGTAACATTGGTAGAGGTCTGACAGACAGCCACCTTCCTATTTATTGGTGTGGAAGAGCAAGGGTAGTTTTACTTAATTCCTCGACTTATGCATCTATGTTCCGACTTTGTTGCAAATTGAAATTAAGAACATGAGGCAGTAGGAGGCCAAATGCCCCTGAAGCCAGGCCCACCATCAATCTTACACCCGCACCAATCAACCACATCGCCCAGTGGCTCAACATTTCAACTCCCCCTCCCACTCTGCCGAGGATATGGAGGTGCTGGGCCTACCACTGTATCAATTCCACTTTATCAACCAATCGTACGTCCTTGATTCTCTTTGTGGACAGATATCCATTGACTGTAGACATGAATATGCTTTATCACTGAGCAACCACACCTTCTGGGGTAGAACATGCAAAAGATTCAAAACCTTCTGTGTGAAAAAATTTATTCCCATCACAGTCTTAATCTGCATATCTGAGCTAAAACAATCTGATCCCAGTGCTTGTGTAGACTGACTATTAATATTACTGCTGCCAGTTTTCACATTACCTAATGAAGAATAAAGGAGGATCATTGGATTCAAAATGTTAACTCTGTTTCTCCCACCATAGATGCTGCCAAACATATTGAGTTACTCCAACACTTTCTATTTTTATCTCATATTTATAACATTCAGAATATTTTGCTTTTATTACAGATTTCTTCAGCATCTTACATGTAGGTTTTAGAATCAGAGAATGGTTACATTGCAGAAGATTGCCATTTGGCCCATTGTGTTTGTACCAGCTCTCTACAAGAGCAACACCAAAATTGGTGGTGCAGCAGACAGTGAAGAAGGTTACTTCAGAGCACAAGGGACCTTGATCAGATGGGCCAATAGGTCAAGGAGTGGCAGATGGAGTTTAATTCAGATAAATGTGAGATGCTGCATTTTGGAAAGGTAAATCAGGACAGGACTTATACAATTAATGGTCAGGTCCAGGGAAGTGTTGCTGAACAAAGAGACCTTAAGGTGCAGGTTCATAGTTCCTATAAAGTGGAATTGCAGGTAGACAGGTTAGTGAAGAAGGCGTTTGGTATGCTTGCCTTCATTGCATTGAGTATAGCGGTTGGGAGGTCATGTTGTGACTGTAACGGACATTGGTTAGGCCACTTTAGGAATATTGCATTCAACTCCTGTCACCCTCCTATCAGAAAGATGTTGTGAAACTTGAAAAGGTTCAGAAAAGATTTACAAGGATGTTGCTAGGGTTGGAAGGTTTGAGCTATACGGAGAGGTTGAATAGACTGGGGCTGTTTTCCCTGGAGCGTCGGAGGCTGAGGGGTGACCTTATACAGGTTTATAAAATGATTAGGGGCATGGATACGGTAAATAGCCGAGGTTTTTTCCCCAGAGTAGGGGAGTCCAAAACTAGAGGTTTATTTAGGTTTATGGTAAGAGGAGAAAGATTTCCACACAAAGGGTGGTGCATGTATGGAATGAGCTGCCAGAGGAACTGGTGGAGGCTGGTACAGTTACATTTAAAAGGCATTTGGGTGGGTACACAAATAGGAAGGGTTTAGAGGGATATGGGCCAAATGCTTGCAAATGGGATTAGGTTAATTTAGGATATCTGGTCAGCATGCACAAGTTGGATCTAAGGGTCTGTTTCCATGCTGTACATCTCTATGACTCCATGAGAGCAGTCACAGATTCTTCAATCTGTCCCTGTAACTGATGTTCCCCATCCCTGGAGTCTGAGACTTCTCTAATGGTGACTGACTCCGGGAATGAAGCTCCCGTATCTCGGGAGCTTATTCCTGAGCTATTTGACATTGCCTCATGTGTTCCAGTGGCATGCTCATTGCTCCTTTAGCGCCAGTGTTTGCACTAACCTGCAAGAAATTGTAGTTTCTTCCTTTCGCCCAGATTGTATTGGAGCTGTTCTAGTAGCTCGTAGTAATGGAACAAAGAATCTCTTGGCCAGATGACCTTCTCTCTTGCTGAATTACTTTGCATGAGCTTCATATTTTTACGAATATAGCCCTCCCAATCTGTATAGAAATTAAACCAAAATGGATTTCAATGGTTCTTTCATTCATATTTAATCATGTGGTATTCTAACTGCTAAAAACACATGTGGATCAATTTTGAGATTCTATACATGTTTTAGGGACCATATGTCATAAGGAACATTTTAATGATGCACCTCTGAAGCAAATGGAATGTGAACTAGGATCTCCTCGCTCAGAGGTACGGACACTGTCACTGCACCTCACAAGGACATCCTAGTGGGAAAGCTGCCCTTGGAAGAAGTGCTGGAGCAATGGGAGAACATTGACTGTATATACGAAAGAGAGGTTTTTTTTGTCTGCCTCATGTGCCTCTAGGCACAGGAGCTATTAAGTCTTACTAAGTTGTCAGAATCCTATGGTTTTAAAATGAGCTGCAAAAACCCCAACATCTGTCATTCGCATGGACTTACTTTCACCGTTTTTTTGCATTAGCTATTTAAGGTTAAGATAAGGCTTAAAGCATTGTGAACTTGGATATATACAATCGTCGGATTTTCTCACTTGTTGAAAATTGAAAGCAATTGTCACAGGAGGTGAAGTCGCCACAGTCCCAGAGGATCATAGAGTTGCTCATCCATTGGAGACAGGGATGGCTTGGTGGTGGTATAACCTGTGGGTTGCCACATCTATGCGAGGGGAGAGGTTGAGAAGGCGGCACCTTCAATGGTAACCTCAGCCAGCGCAGGAATTGAATCACATTGCAAATCAGCCATCTAGCCAACTGAACTAACCAATGATAGCACAGATATTCATTATTTAAAGACAGCCACAGGGGAATATATATCCAGAAGGAGACTTTAACTTAAATTTTTTAGTTAATTTAATACAGAAATAAAATACTGGGGAAATCTGAAATAAAAGCAAAAATACTGCAATCAGAAGCTTAGTCAATATCTTAGGAGAGGGGAACTTTACTAATATTACAAGTCAGTGTTCTTATGTCAGAAGTGGGAAAAGTAAGGGTATTGCCAATTCTGTCACAGCAGCTCACAAGCAAGGAAGCTCATGCACAAAGACATCTGCACATAAAAAACAAAGCACAAAGTTATTGGACATGCAGGAGACAGCCTGAGATATGGGTCTGAAGTGCAGGATACTCTTGGAAAATGCGAGGCTGTTGGGTACCATGAGATAAACCCCCACTTTTATCCCTGAAACATCAACCAACATCTGCTGCCGGAACTGTCTTGTATGCATTCACACCTGTAGACTTGACTAAATCAATCTACTTCTTGCTGGCTTCCCACGTTCTACCCTCTGTAAATCTGAGGTGATCCAAAATTCTACTGTCTGAGACTCAACTCACAATGAGCCCTATTCCCTGATCACCCCTATGCTCACTGACCCATTCTGGCTCCTAGCCAAGCAACCTCTTAATCACTTGATGTGTTATGAGTTCTGTCTACCCACAAGCCTCTGACCATTGGCTAATATGGGTATATCGGGGGAGGTGACTGAGGAAGCAGGAGACTCATTGAGAGTAAAATACACAATGTTTACACCTGAACCGAAACCAAACTAAAACTGGTAGTTGTGGATAGGCTTTCTGCCTGAGGGTTTGAACAGAAAGTGAAAGACACAGAGAATAAGAGAAAAGGTAAAAGTGCAATGAGTACTAGTTGCCTACTCAGTAATGTTTGTCGATTCTTTTTAGTCTGCTTATTACAGTAAATTTCTTAAAGCTTGAAATCTTGTACCATTTTTAAAAAGTTTGTTAACTGAGAAATAAAATATATTTTCATGAATTATTAATTCTACAGGGATTGTAATAGTTTTCAGATCTCGTCATGACCTCGTTCCTCACCACAATACTCTCCAGCCCCTTCCGTGATGTCTACACTTTGTTAATCTATCCCCAATTAGTGGCCATAATTTCATCTGCATTGGCTTTTATTCTGCAATACCTACTCTCAGTTCTCCTCCTTTGAATTCAACTCTTTGAGCAATTTTTTGATTATCTAAATGAATATCTCTTTCTGCGCATCACAGTGAGGCAGTCTGGGAAGAATGTCCTGCAGTCAGCACCATAGTGAGGCACACTTTGACCAGTATCCTGCAGTCAGTACCATAGTGAACTTCAGAACTGAACTTGAAATGTAAATTGCTTTCTCTCTACAAATGCTGCCAGAACTGCTGTATTTCTCCAGCAATTTCTGTTCTTGTTTTAGATTTCCAGCATCGTTGTTTTATTTTAGTAGTTACGCAAATAGAATGTAATGCTTTATTGCAAGAGGAATTTGAATGCAAGAGTAAGGAGGTTATGCTTCAGTTACACAGGGTATTAGTGAGATTGTACCTGGAGTATTCTGTGCAGTACTGAGCTTGATATTTTAAAATTTAACATAAAGCACCTTAAGACAGCTTGTTATGTTAAAGGAGTCAGATAAATGTGAGTTACCATTGTTTCTTGACCTTCTATCAAGTTTTGTTAGATCAGTATAGGAGAACAACAGAGAGGTGAGGGAGTGGAGAAGAGAATTAAATTAATAGGCAACCTCAAACTTGGGGCCATGCCTGTGATTGAATAGAGATTTCTGTAAAGTGATTACCCAGTCTGTATTTGTTCTCCTCAGTGTACAAGAGACTACATTATGGACAGCAAATCCAGGATACTAAATTGAAAAACATGCATCTATAATGAAGTAGAACAATTGTCACCCCGAATGGTGGGAAGGGAGGAGGTAGTTCATCTTCTGCACTTGCATAGAGAAGTCCTGTGGAAGGGAAGGGGATAAGCAGGTTGACTATTTATCTCTCTAAAGAAGTTGTTTGACACGCTGAATATTTCCAGCAGATTCTGTTATCTTTATCCAAGAATCTAATCTCTAACAAGTTCATTTCAAAATGCATATTGACAGTGCTAATATTTCCACTAAATTGAAGGCAAAATACAAAAGGAAGTTAACAATATTTATTGTTAAAAACAGAGTGTTAAGTTAAAATTGAAAGTCGATAATGCAGTGTTTTTGAAATTCATGGTATGTTTTAAAGTAAATTAATCTTTCAAGTTTGTTTTCATTCATCTCTTACCTTTACCAGCTTTGTAAGACAGATCACTTGAATGACTCGCATGGCTGCTTGATTTAAAATCCATTTCACTCACATGAGTTATGTCAGATTCTGATCGTCTTTCTCTGCATGTAGTGAGCAGTAGAAATTAAAATAATGTAGTGCACAATGTTATAATATAGTTTTTTTCCTGACTTATATAATCTTCATTGATCTTCTGAAGGTAGTTACAAAACAGATCTAAGTAATTGACCAAGCAGACTCAATTCTCTTCATGAATTTGGATGATGAGCTCCAGTTGGTTGCATAAAAGTCATTATAACACACAGCACAATCTATACTCAGCAAATGTTTAAACTTCCTCCAATACTTTCTTTTTTAATGAAATTGCTTGAACAGGAAGAAAAGCCAAATGGAATTTCAATTAAACAATGATATAACTTTCATTTCCCAGATGTATGAACAACTGTAGGTTCCAGCAGGAATCACTTTAAAGTGGCAATCAGAAGTAGACTGATTCTTCTCTTTCCTTGACCAGGTACGTAAAAGTCTATCAGCACTTCTGGCGGTGACAGCACTCAACTCAGAATTAATCTAGAAAACTCAGAATTAATCTAGAAAACTCAGAATTAATCTAGGAAGAACATAGGACTCTCCGGGCTGGTTTGCTTCAATTCTGCAGGGAGCAGCACCAAATGGGTCATTTCTGTCAGTTATTTTGCAATCTGCAAACACTTTTTTTGTCCAAAATCAATGACAAAAACCTCTTAAGGGACTCGCTTTGTCTTTTTGAAATAAAGTTATGAAGCTACTAAACTGATAAATAAAAATAGCTGAAGATGTTAGAAATCTGAAAGGGAAATGTAAAATATTGGAAATAATCAGTAGGAAAGATCAATGCTGTATGGCTTGCTGGCTGTTTCGGCATTTTCGTTTTATCAACTGATTATTAAACCAGGTGAAAATACAAGGATCACATAGTTGCATTTTGAAATTATTTCAACATGCTCAAAAATAATGATTGATGGTGGTGATTAATTATGTGAACAACATAATGCAAATATTTATATTTAATAATATTTAGGGTATAACTTAAAAGGTTCATGCACAGTTACTGAATTTAAAAGGCTACTTCAGGCAAAAAGAGCAAATAAAAGATGAAGACCCCTTTAGATGCATGTTGGACTTCTGATTAACACATTACCTTTGTATTACAATCAAACACAAGGGCAGCACAGTGGCTCAGTGGTTAGCACTGCTGCCTCACAGCACCAGGGACCTGGGTTCGATTCTGGCCTCGGGCGACTGTCTATGTGGAGTTTGCACATCTCCCCGTGTCTGTGTGGGCTTCCTCCAGGTGCTCCAGTTACCTCCCACAGTCCACAAAGATGTGCAGGTTAGGTGAATTGGCCATGTTAAATTGTCCATAGCGTTAGGTGCATTAGTCAGGGATAAATGTAGGGTCGGGGAATGGGTCTGGGTGGGTTACTCTTCGGAGGGTCAGTGTGGACTTGTTGGGCCGAAGGGCCTGTTTCCTTACTATAAGGAATCTAATCTGTCATTGTACAGTGCATTACAAAAAAAAATTAAACTTTCATTAAACTATTGCAGAATTTAAATATTGTGTTTTTTCAGTAGCAGCATGTAAAAGCATTACTGTGTTGGATTTTATTCCTTGGATGAAATATGGTAATGCAGTTGATGCTACAATATTAACAAATGTAGAAATATCTTGTATTGATGCCAGTGAACTGAAAAAAAATTGTGTCTGAATCCTTGTAAAACACAATAATCCACTCCACAAGGGTTACCATAAAGCCTTATGAATAAAACTGCTAATCACCACTTTAAAAAAAAAGCGCCTGTGTAAAAAGGACCACAGTGATGAAAACAATGTTGCATTAAGCTGTGCAAAGAATGAAAATGTCTCCAAGCCTTTGGATGTACGATGTAAAAACTAATCTTTGGGCAGTGAGAATAACGTTAAATGTGAACATCAATAATGGTGACTTAAGGCATGTGGAGTCAAATAGCTTCCCAGCATTCTGATGAGAAATCCTTCTAATATTACCAGAATATGCTGGAGCATTGAGAGAAGTAATGACAAGAATACAAAGTGCATCAATTTGAGAAGCAATATTACAATAGTAAAAGTATGCCATTAAGGATTGTATAAGTGTGAACATTATGTGTACTAAGCCACCCTGATAAATAAGTGTAATTTTAATTGAGATTTATTAGATTAGATTAGATTTCTTACAGTGAGGAAACAGGCCCTTTGGCCCGACAAGTCCACACCGACCCGCCGAAGCGCAACCCACCCAGACCCATTCCCTATGTTTACCCCTTCACTAACACTATGGGCAATTCAGCATGCACTATGGGCAATTTAGCATGGCCAATTCACCTAACCTGCACATTTTTGGACTGTGGGAGGAAACCGCCCACGGCACGAGATCTTGGAGGATTGTGACAAGTTGCAAGCATTCATGTTTATTGAAAAAAAAACTTAACTCGTACTTGATAAGCATGTTTTATCTGAATTTCTGAATCCAAAATCTCACATTAGTTTTCTTCTATTTCTTGGCTAAGACACCTTTTACATAATATTCCTAGTTCTGCAAATGTCATGTTTTGATACTTAACACAAGAAATTCACTTTCACATATTAAGTAAGAACTATAAGCCACTTACCCTTTGTTCAGAACATCTTTTATACTAATTTCTGGGCTCAGTCTCCTGAAAATCAGTAACAATAGTAAGAAAGTTTTAAATTGTTATCCTCCCCTATCTGAGTGCCTCACTTCATAACAATTGCATACAAAAATTATGATATCTAAAACAATTCCAAGGTCTCTGGTGATATCTCATGAAGAAACCAAACAGAACAAAGCAGGCTTCTACCCCAATGTCCTGCCCAATATTTATCCCTTAACCAACTTAATTAAAGCAGATAATCCAGCCATTACTGTCTGTGGAACATTGCTGAGCTCAAATTGGCTTCCATATTTACTACATTACAACAGTGATTACATTTTAAACAGTGGCAGTGAATGGCTTTAGGATGGCACTACTATTAATAAATTCTGGCATTTCTATGTCTTTCTCTGCCAGCAGTAACTCAGAATATAACTCCAGATAGACAATGGGAATTAAATTTGGCCTCACATGTTGTTGGAATGTAATGGGTGTCATCCAGGGATCAAAACGGTATAATTTGGACTAAAAGCTATCTTGGTGAGGGCTCTAACATGCGTGCAGTGAATGATTGTTGTAAGGAAGGCAGATCATAATGTTAATCATTTACAGGATGTTATATGGCAGCTGTGGTATTTTCACAGATGATCAGGCCCAGTACCTTATGATATTTGCTACTTCCACCAGCTGAGAAACAGAAACAACATATTGAAAAAAAAGGAAGAAGGGCCAAGGTCAGAGGGCACATTGTAAATATTGTGGAGGAAATCACACAAATATTCAGTGCGGGGGAGGCAGTATTCTAACTGCAAGACATTGAATCACTTTGCACTGGATCACATTGAATCACTAGAAAGAAGCAAAGCAAGCCTAGAAAATGACAGTCGGTTGATGGAATATAATTGGCATCATCAGGCCTGAAGGTGATAAATGGTTTGTGACTGCTAAATGATGACTATAGAACATCAAGTGAATGTGAGTGTTTGACAGACATTAGTGTTTTGTACAAGTTCATGACCTTTTCGGATCTATATTACAATGGTTCAAAATGGTGTCCCAAAAAGACGAAGCCTCAAAAATGAGGGTGACTCTAGGTGATGGAATAACACACATACCAAGTGGATAAATTAAGCTGGGAGCCCAACATTAGAGGAAGAATAAACATATGGTGTTCCAGAGAGTAGACATGAAACAAAATACATTCATTTCGGCTGAGGCTAGTCTAAAACCTGCGCTAGTAACCTAAATGTGCCAGATGAGATTTATAGCATTTCGCAGGTCACTAATCCATTGACTGCTGAACAAATCCTATAAGACTACAAAGCTAGTTTTTACGAGACTTGAATGTCTTCCTGATGAATATAATTTTGAAGTGGATGAGAGTGCTCCAGAACAGTATCAATTCAGACAGCAGTGACCTGTAATAACACTGGTCACCAAAACAATGAAAACAACCTATTTCAAAACATGACATATTTTGGATAGAAAGAAACCACTTAAACTAACGTGCAATGCAGTATCTTATTTATGTGATCTGTGGTTTGCACATATTCAATATCAAGCAGACCCAAATATAACATTGCCTTATACCTCTGCATCATCTGTAGTTTAAAATGGTCTGCTCTTCGTTGGGCTTCAAGTCGCTTAATTTGTGTTGATAGATCTTTCCTTATAGACTGAAAATTGCTCACTGCAGGTAAAACAAAAAAAATGTTTTGAAACTACAGAAAACCTTTTCTGATGAGTTTTGAAATTGTAATGTAGACATTACTTTGATCAGCTTAAGTCTTATGCGGGCAGTGTTTCTGTTATTGTCCATTAAAGTGTGCAAGTTACCCAAATGGTTTACAATTATATTGAACACAGAATACATTGCACACAAAGCAAACTCTTCATTTGCATTATTCTCATTTTTGGTGTAATAAATTGGACCCATCAAATGTCAAATGGTTGCATCAATTTAAAATCATCAATCAGTCCTATCACAATAAAGTATTTTACATGAAATATCTGAAATTGAATATAATATGCCTTTGCATGAATGATAACATGGGATAACTACTCATGATGACCCAGAGTTCCAGCTTGGTTCCTGGCTTTGGACACCCTTCATTTCCTTAGGTGACCTTCTGAAAAGGAATTAAGGTATGCGATTGCATCTGCCAAACCTCTTCAATCTATGAGGTGCCATCTTATTGTACAAACAAAGGGAAAATAGATTGTATTTATCTCCTTGGGCCACCAAAAAGATCTGCACAGCTAATGAAGTACATTTAGAGTATAACCACCGTATTTATGTTGGCAGATGAGTGAGGCAAATTGCACACTGCAACATTCACAATTGTACACAACAATGACATTAATTGAGGGATAAAAATTGGCCAGAATACCAGAAGAACTCTTCTGCTTTTTTTTTAAACTTGCATCTCAGAAGCAGTCAGGGTTCAGTTGAATATCTCATCTAAAAGATCATATATCTGACAGTGCAATACTCTATTAATGCTACATTGAAGTAAGAAATGACATTATTGGCTATGGTATGAGGAATGAGACTTGCACCCACAAACTTCTACATGGAACAAGCTTGCTCACATTTGGACTAGAATAAGAATGCATATGTTAATGAAATTTTTTAGATTAGATTACTTACAGTGTGGAAACAGGCCCTTCGGCCCAACAAGTCCACACCAACCTGCCAAAGCACGACCCACCCAGACCCATTCCCATACATTTACCCCTTCACCTAACACTACGGGCAATTTAGCATGGCCAATTCACCTAACCTGCACATTTTTGGACTGTGAGAGGAAACCGGAGCACCCGGAGGAAACGGGGAGCATGTGCAAACTCCACACAGACAGTCACCTGAGGCGGGAATTGAACCCAGGTCTCTGGCGCTGTGAGGCAGCAGTGCTAACCACTGTGCCACCCAAATGATGATGTATATAATGACATCAACTGACACATGCTTTCGAGACTGAGAAGAGAGGATAGCAGGGTAATACAAACAATGGTATTCTTTACTAGAAAGCAAATGGGGTGCTAATGTTTGACATCAGAAATGAAAACAGAAACAGTGGAGAGAACCTCTGCACCTTCTGTTTTTACAGATCCCATTATGATCAAAGCTGATGTTATTACTGTACAAGTCAAATCCCAGACTGAAATTTGACCAAGTAGATCATTATTAGTTTTCTTTAATTCATGAGGTTGTCTTTCACTGAAACAAGCACTCAATACTTCAGATTTGATTTAAACAGCAGAACATAAGATTATTACACAAACGAAAAATGAATAAAATAGATTAAGCCAAGCTATTTACCTTTAGCACAAGTTGAAAGATTTCAAAACATAGTAAAAAAAAAATCCCATCTCTCCCAACACTATCATTTTACAGTACTCAAAATCTTTGGTTCTGTATCACATCCTTAAGTTTAACTTAACTGTTCCTATCAATTCTTAGTCCTGACAGTTTGATAGGCTTTTTCCTGATTATACACTTACCTTTAGGTTAGACTTCTTCAGCATTGAATAATGCCTTCAGAGTTCTAAATAAATAATTCTGATCTGAAACTTTAAAATTGAAGTCTTAACACTGAGAAAACCTATTTCCTAATATTTTTGAAAAAGCTCCTTTCTCTAAGAGAAACAGTTTCATTTGTTTTACTTATTTCAACCAGGTTTCTACAAACTGAAAAGAAAACCTTCCAATTTATGGGTTTTTCTCTAAGCATAAAATAATTTCTAAACCGAAAGCAACCTAATGTTCTTCAATGTTTACTTAGTCCACTTCTTGAAACTTGCCCAATGCAACCAAATCCCCATTGTCACCCAAGGAAGTCACTCTCTCATGCTGTCTGATTTTAAAAATCGTGTCTCCAGAAATATTGACAATTTAATCATACAACACCTCAGATACACAAGCCAAAATGCATATGCCACTAGTTTAAAATCCAACTCTAAAATAAACGCATGTAAAACACAAACCTTACATCAAACTCAAACTTTTTGTGCGTAACATAAACAAATAAGGACCAAGCCTCTTAACATCTTTAATGCTGAATTAAAATGTACAACGCTTTGCTTACCCATTATCCCGACAATTATATTTCTGAATATGAAGGAACCGATCAGGATCCAGAGCATTATATAAATCCCACTTGCTATTACATCAACTTCATCAACCTGCCATATGTCGGTGAGCAGAGCATACCAATGGTCCAAGGTAAATAACTGGAAGAGGGTCTGAAATGTAAGCAGGATACTCCTGGTAAAAAAAAAATCATTTTTGTGTAAAGCTAATTATTTTCGATTGCATAATATCAAAGCAAACAAAAATATATACTTCTTGTCCCAATATTTCTTCCCTCATTGATCATCTTCTTACTTTTCACTGTTCTTATCTTCATCAATTGTTGAACTAACCAACTTGGATTGTAGTTCAATAGGATTGTCAAGTTAACCTGCTATTGCCTGCCACACCCATTTCACAAAGACTGGATGGTAACTCCTCTGCATCAGAGAAATGAAATCTATCAAAATGCCAGAATTGTAACTTTACTGCCAATGAAGTACAAAATCAAGCCATTTCCAGTGATACTATTAATTATATCAGTAAGAAAACTATATGTCAATCAAAAGAAGTTATTACTTGTCCATTGAGGCCAAACCTACCATTTGAAATAAGCATGGCTTTAAAAGGACCATGCAGCTGTTAATACTCAGTTGGCGCTCGATAGCAGCATTGCCTCAGAGTATGCGATCCCAGAATCTTGCCTTGCAATATTGGGTCTGAGAACCACAGTTAGTGAAGCCCTGCTTTCGGTGTATAGTAGAGAAGTGTATCCTTAGCTGGAGTACTCTGAAACATTCTTTAAGAACTATACATTCGGTCCCTTCATCTATGTTATTGAAGTTCCAATACTGATTCCTATAGCATATACCACTCATCACATATCACCAACCTGAAAGTGACCCAGTTTTGCATCCCCACCCTTCCTGCTTCTTTTTAGCCAACCAATGCTAACGTGTTAACACCGATAATATAAGCTCTTATTTTGCATAGTACATTTGCTCTGTGTGAGATGTCTGCTGGATTAGTGCTACACTTGTGATGAAGCATATTAGAGCATCTGCTAGCTGTAGAACACACTATAAAAATGCAAGGCTTTTTTTCCCTGAATAAAGGGATAGCGCCGGAAGATATAGTCCCACTGTGGATAATAATGCCAAAAATAACTGAAAATAATAACATGAATAATAACAATTGAAATACACCAAGACTCATTTCACAGTACCTTCTAAACCTATGACCTCCACCATCTAGAAGAACAAGGGCAGCAGGAACATCATCTCCTGCAAATACCTCGCCAAATCACACATCATCCTGATTTGGAACTCTACCACTGTTTTTTCTCTGTTGCTTGGTCAAAATCCTGGAACTCACAACATAACATTACCGGTGGGAGTCTCTCCACCTCAAGGACTGAAGTGATTAATGTAGACAGCTCACCATCACCTTTGAAAGGGAAATATATGCTGGCCTAGTCAGCAATGTCTAACTCCCACAAATGATTATATATATATGTATATACACACACAAGAATTATATGTTACAAAGGGTTGCCAAAGACACTTATTATATATCAGTCCAATTCAGAAATGATGGTATTATATATTACCCTCTTTGATAACTGTAACATTGATAAAACTGAGTGTTCTTAACTATATTAGACATAAACACAAAGCACACAAAGCTGCTGAAAGGAACCTTTGAATTAGCAGTTTCCCTAATGAGGGTTACAAAGTGCAGCTGGCATATGAAATGTCATGCAATACAATTTGCAGAAATCTCCTGTGCTTGCCATTAAGACATAATGTGAACAGTGCAGAGGGCTATCACTGCAGATTGTTGGTGGTAGACCTAACCTGGAGTATGAACAGTCAAGACTTGGTTTTGTTATAGTTCACATGATTTAGCAGTAAGGGCAGTCAATTCTACCTTTACTTGGAATATTGAAAAAAAGAGAGAAATCCTCATATTTGTGAACATCCTTGAATAGACCATTGCATTTAACTGGGTTCTTCCTGAAACTTGCCTTATTGAAATGAGTCAAATATGGAAAGAGTTATATCTTATAAAAGTCATGTCATTTTAAAAGAGTTTTTAAAATGTACTTACCTAAAAGATGCATGGTAATACAGTCCTGGTTTGTCAGATTCAGTGTAACTACGAAAAAGTGACACTCCAACCACTGCAAACATGTGAGCAAATATCAACACCAACAGCAGGATGAATGTTATTGTCTAGAATAGATACAAAATTCATCATCAATTTGTCACATACATACATAGGTAAAACACAATCTCTGCCCTTAGTTTTATGTTAATTATGAAAACTAATGGAAGTACTCAGTGAGTAAATGGAAAACTTTCATACATTCAAAGTGTGTTAAAATCACTACTTTTTGGAATAATTGGAAATCTAGAATTTGTTTAAGTCTTAGCACGTATATCCATAGTAAGGTAATTAAGAATATGGTGAAGGGACTGGAAAGTCTGGCAGCAGCCACAAATGCTGAATCTCCATCCGAAATAGCTCAATAGAAAAATCTCGAGAAAGTCTCGAGAGCATGGGACTTCCATATGCCCCGCAGAATGTCCATGAGTTTGGAAGGGGCAAGGCAGGTGGAATGCCTTTGTAGTGAGAAATCCCGCTGATCCCATCTCTGGAAAAACTCTAAGTGTGAAAGCCAACACAGAAAGGATGCAAACAAAACCCACCAAGCTTTGAGGACAGGGTCATAAGAACAGAAGAAATAGGAGCAGATGATGGCCAACATGTCTTCTGCTGGCCATCTGGTCCATCAAGCCTGCTTCACCATTCAATGAGATCATGGCTGATCTTTTCATGGACTCAGCTCCATTCATCTGCTGACTCTCCATGACCCTTAATTCCTTTACTGTTCAAAAATCTATCCTTGCCTTAAACACATTTAACAAACTAGCCTCAACTGCTTCTCTATACAGGGAATTCCACAGGTTCACAACTCTTTGGGTGAAGACGTTCCTCCTCAATTCAGTCCAATATTTGATCCCTCTTATTTGGAGGCTATGCCCCTCGTTCTAGTTTCACCCGACAGTGGAAACAACCTCCTTGCTTCTATCTTATCTACTCCTTTCCTTATGTGTTTCCATAAGATTCCCCCCATTCTTCTAAATTCCAATGAGTATAGTCCCAGTCTACTCAATCTCTCCTCATAAGCCAATGTTCTCAACTCCAGAATCAAACTACTGAACCTCCTTCGCACCCCCTCTAGTGGCAGGACATTCTCTCAAGTGAGGAGACCAAATCTGTCAACGTTTTGGAGATGCCAGTGTTGGACTGGAATGTACAAAGTTAAAAATCACACAAAACCAGGTTATAGTCCAACAGGTTTAATTGGAAGCACTAGCTTTCAGAGTGCTGCTCCTTCATCAGGTGAAGGAGCTGCGCTCCGAAAGCTAGTGTGCTTCCAATTAAACCTGTTGGACTATAACCTGGTGTTGTGTGATTTTTAAATCTGTATACAGTACTCAAGGTGTGGCCTCACAAGTACCCTACAGAGCTCAGCATAATCTCCCTGTTTTTAAGTTCAATCCCTCTCGCAATGAAGGTCAGTATTCCATTTGCCTTCTTAACTATCTGCTGCACCTGCAAACCAACGTTTTGTAATTCATGTGCAATGAAACCATAGGTGTCCCAAAGAGTCATAGTCTGAATATATAACATATGAGCAGTAATAAGTTGTTTGGTGAGAGATGAAAATTGGTGAAAGGGAGAATGTGCTTCTTTCTTTTTGCACCTTTTCCACCATCTGGTATTTGTTTCTTACGCTGTCACAGGCAAATAAGATGACAGGTGATTAACTGGTAAGTGATTCTACTTTCAGAAATATTTTGTCAAAGTTAAAGTATGGGAGCGCAGCTTGACCAAATACAATATCCATCCGGTAGTATGTGGGAAGTTATGGATGCAGCACGTGTCTTAGACAGACATTTGCTGCAAGAATCACCATTAGCTGAAGTTTGATCTCTAGATTTCAAATTTCAAGCAGTTGCTGGAGTCACTGCAGTGCATTTACGAGACAGCGATTTTGGGCTGCTCCATCAAAGCCCCTTTCGAATTACCTGCACAAAACTCAATAACTTAATAATTGCATTTAATTATTGTTAGGTCGTGGGAATTAACTGAGGATTCACTTGTTGGCTAAAGACTGAAAGTAATTGGTGTGTAAGAGTTATACATATAAGCTGTCACTCTGTGAATGCTTACAAAAGCACTTGAAGATTGACTCTAGTTCCATCTCTCATCATCGGGCTATGTGAAATATAGCACTGAGGTGTGAATTCACCCTCTGAGGAACTGTTACTATTCCATGGTTTTGCCTTGCTCTGGCTCCAGGCCACTCATGCCCAGTGACTTACCAGTTGCAGATCCCACTTCTGTGTCAACATGTGCACAGCAGCAGTGGATGAGTGATGGCTACAAATCTGAGATTTAATGATGGTGATATTGAAGGATAGTGCCCCGGCCCTCTTGATCTTTGGGCATCAGCACTACTGCCTGACAAAATGACAGTTCTTAAGTATCTGAGAGGAGAAAGTTACAAGCATAAGGTTGGAGTACAGTGAAAAATGATGGTGAAAATACAGATGCATGTTAGCTCCATCTGCAATGTGTGAAAATGTGGATGGGGTTGCCTGATTTCTGCCGTTGTGTGCCATCTTTACTCTTCCTGTACGTCAAATGCTCTTCTACAGCCTGCTTCCAGTCATTGTTTGATTAAGCCTTTAAGTGGTGCAGTTTGAGCTTTAGGTTGTATTGTGGAAAAGGATATGGAAGATATAGACTGTAGGGAAACAGATGGTGACATCTTGCAAAATGTCCTGACTACACAGGAGGAAGTGCTGGATGTCTTGAAATGCATACAAGTGGATAAATCCCAGGACCTGATCTGGTGTACCAAAGGAACTCTGTGGGAAGCTAGAGAAGTGATTGTTGGGCCTCTTATTGAGATATTTGTATCATCAATAGTCACAGGTGACTGGAGGTTGGCTAACGTGGTGCCACTGTTTAAGAAGGGTGGTAAGGACAAGCCAGGGAACTATAGACCAGTGAGCCTGACATTGGTGCTGGGCAAGTTGTTGGAGGGAATCCTGAGGGACAGGATGTACATGTATTTGGAAAGGCAAGGACTGATTCAGGATAGTCAACATGGCTTTGAGCATGGGAAATCATGTCTCACAAACTTGACTGAGTTTTTTGAAGAAGTAACAAAGAGGATTATTGAGGGCAGAGCAGGAGATGTGATCTATATGGACTTCAGTAAGGCATTTGACAAGGTTCCCCTTGGGAGACTGATTAGCAAGGTTAGATCTCACAGAAGACAGAGGGTGGTGGTGGAGGGTTGTTTCTCAGACTTGAGGCCTGTGACCAGTGGAATGCCACAAGGATCAGTACTGGGCCCTCTACTTTTTGTCATTTACATGAATGGTTTGGATGCGAGCATAAGAGGTACACAGTTAGTAAGTTTACACATAACACCAAAATTGGAGGTATAGTGGACAGTGAAGAAGGTTACCTCAGATTACAACAGGATCTTGACCAGATGGGCCAAAGGGCTGAGAAATGACAGGTGGAGTTTAATTCAGATAAATGCGAGGTGCTGCATTTTGGGAAAGCAAATCTTAGCAGGACATATGCACTTAATGGTAAGGTCCTAGGGAGTGTTACTGAACAAAGAGAGCTTGAGTGCAGGTTCATAGCTTCTTGAAAGTGGAGTCACAGATAGATAGGATAGTGAAGAAGGCGTTTGGTATGCTTTCCTTTATTGGTCAGAGTATTGAGTACAGGAGTTGAGGTTTACAAAATCATGAGGGGCACGGATAGGATAAATAGGTAAAGTCTTTTCCCTGAGGTTGGGGAGTCCAGAACAAGAGGGCATAGGTTTAGGGTGAGAGGGGAAAGATATAAAAGAAACCGACGGGGCAATTTTTTCACACAGAGAGTGGTACGTGTATGGAATGAGCTGCCAGAGGAAGTGGTGGAGGCTGGTACAATTGCAACATTTAAAATGTTGCAACATTTGGATGGGTTTATGAATAGGAAGGGTTTGGAGGAGGGATATAGGCCGGGTGCTGGTAGGTGGGACTAAATTGGGTTGGGATATCTGGTCAGCATGGTTGGCTTGGACCGGAGAGTCTGTTTCAATGTTGTACATCTCTATGACTCTATGAGGTTAACTTTTTCAAACAAACATGGAGCCTTATTGAGCCGTGCGGCATGTTTATGTGGTGTCATTTAGATTAATACATGGCTTAAAGTTTGGATTCTTCATGCTTAAGTTTGAAAATATGCAGAGTGTGCTTGTGTTCTAAGATAACCAAACTTTTAGCCCAATGATATCGAATTTAATGCATCATGGTAATGGTGCAAATGGTCCAAATAAACCTGTTGGACTATCACCTGGTGTTGTGCAATTTTTAACTTTGTACATCTCAGTCCAACACCGGCATCTCCAAATCATAAAGCAAGACAGAATGTGTGCAACAATGTTTCAAGAGGCTGGAGATAGGAGACTAACAGTGAGACGATTACTGTATTTAAGTCTGCAGCTATTAAGGCATTACTATGCACTTTATTAATATAAGGATTAATTTACCAGTAGAAGCATAATGTTGAGAAGACAGCAAAAAGTCATAAGTTTACCACTCAAAGTTAAGTAAGATTTCAATATTCCATCAAATGCTGTCATTGAAACTTTCAAGAAATGATATGTATTTAATATAAATGCAAGATATTTTATAAACGCAAGATACTTTTGCTGTGTACATAAGTTCATTTCATCAATTAGTGTTGCCAGTGAATAAACCTTTACCTTAAATGCTTTTGTTATAGCCAATAAAATCAACCGCACTTGATGAAATCTTCTCATCATTTTCAAAGAACGTAAAGCTCTGAAGATTCGAATAACTTTCAAGAAGTGTAGTTTGATGCTGGTTTTGAGCTGAGTTCCTTTAACAACCTCTGGAACTAGAGACTGGTTATAAAAAAGAATCAGACCAATTTATGTGTTCAATAAACATGATGATTGTTTTCAGCACACAGTTTAAGTTTTGATAAAGCAGGTTCATGTGAACATAATTGGTTTTTGGATTAGTGGTGCTGGAGTAGTTGCAGTGGGAGAGGGACTCCCTGAGATTCTTGTAGAGAGAGGAGGAAAACCTCTTCAAGGCAGTCATCCATGCAAGAGGATTCACAGTAGGGTTAAAATCAACTAGGTAAAAACAATGACTGCAGATGCTGGAAACCAGATTTTGGATTCCCTCTCCCACTGCAACTACTCCATGCTACTTTCTCCCCACTCCCACCCTCCTCTAGCTTATCTTTCCACGCTTCAGGCTCTCTGCCTTTATTCCTGATGAAGGATTTTTGTCCGAAACGTCGATTTTGCTGCTCCTCAGATGCTGCCTGAACTGCTGTGCTCTTCCAGCACCACTAATCCAGAATCTGGTTTCCAGCATCTGCAGTCATTGTTATTACCTTGAACATAATTGGTGTTTATTCACTGAGATCTGTACAATTTTGTGCAGATCAAAAGGTTCTGTTTCCAAAGAACAGTTCCCATCACTTCTCTGGCTGCTCTTTTCACGACATGAAATCAAGGACCCATCCTTTTGGCTCAATTTCTCTCATCCTAAACCCTCACTTCTTTCCAGCCCTAGTTTCACTCTCAACCATATTACAGGAGATCCTGATACTCTTTTCCAGTAACAAGCTTTTAATCTGTTACATGATATTTACTACTAGAGAGAAACAATAATGAAATGCTGTATAAGTTAAGCTTCTAAAAAAAAAGGAAGGAAATGTAAAGCAGTCTAATGGAGTTTTGTAAATGATACGGACTCTGATTCTTACCATAATTAGGACAGTCAGATCAAACACGTTCCAGCCACTTTTCCAAAAATTTACAAAATCATAAAGCCACCTGAGAATGATTTCACATGTCAAAACTGAAAGAATGCACCAGTCAATGATCACTAACATAATTTTTATGGCATGGAACTTTGGTCCTGGTTTGTCAGCAACATCTGAGAAAGAGTCAGACAACATAGCATTATAAAAAACTTGCACAAAATTTATCAAGTGACCAAAACATCTACCTGCAATTCTACACTCCTCCTCAAATGCTACAAGTCTATAACTTGCTGTTTATTTCATTGTACATATAGCAAGCCAGATTTTTGAATACATTTTGAAATGTTCCATTAATTTCTACCATCACAACTTACCGTAAAATGTAACTGAACATAAGCTGGTATTTTCAAATCTTTCTAAACTATAAATACCATTGGAAAGATGTGGTGTGCTGATAAAATACAACATTGAAACACAATGAAAAGTGACCAAAGAATCTTTCTCCTGGCAGCAAGAACATCAAGAGGATTTGTCCTGGTAGCTTTGTGGGAGACTGCATATCATAAATATCTGATTCCTACCATGCTATTTATGAGGGAGAGGGGAAATATGCTCATGAGATATGTACTAATTTCAGTTTCTATAAATGAGTAGAAAATTGATCTAACCAAATTACCCCAATTGTTCCAGTGCTAAAAGTAATAAATTTCTTTCATTTTTGAATTATGGTCCAAAGTTCTGGTCTATAGCACTTGTTTCTCTGAATTTGAAATAGTTTTTTTTAATTTGTAACCCACAGAATGTTTCTGTGGAATAATGAGGAGATATGTGTATAGTTACAAAGAGATTATAATTAGAATTCTGCACATCACCCTATTTGGAAAAAGACATAACTCCAATTGTAACCTAATTAGTTGCTTTTCAATTTTATTACTTTTGTATTTGTCTAGATTGCCAGTATCTAATCTACAATAAAAGAGCAGAAATTTGCTTTCTCTTACCTACTAAAACACCAAATACAATAATGTTGAGGATTATGAGATACAGAATAAGATTTCTGAAAAATGAACCTGGTTGACTCTGATCAGGAAAAATTGCAGCATATTTTTCCCAAGCTAATTAATCAATTGAATACTGTTCAAAATATCAAAATCATATTTAAGATCATAAAATCATAAAATCAAGATGAAGGAGTAAAAACACAAATACACTGTCATCTTATTCTTCACTGGACAATAAATATCACCCTTGCGTTTCACCACTGGCTTCTCTTGGAGTTACATTTTTCTGATTTATCATTTTTTCAAACCTTATTCAAGTGACATGTTCAAAAGTTCTGTTACTTTCTTGTTGAAATCGCTACTACACTGGAAAGTGAAACAAACATGTCTTACACCAAACATGTTGAATATGTTCCCAGTATGGGTGTGACTTTCCAATTATGTTGCAGTGTTGGCAGCATTATTTCTCTTCATGTATTGACTGGATTGTAATAGCTAATTAGAAAAAAATACAGTGGTCCTAGGATACTCTGAATGATGTGTCAGGATTAATGATAGGCTATCTAATGTTAATAGTTCATAAAGTGCTTCTTAAAGCCACCTAACTATTGGGAAGCAGAAATGGATTCAACAACTCAAAGAAGGTGATCTGCAGCTTTGAAGGTGCAACTTTAAATTTCCTACTGTGGAATATCCTTCACCAAACAATGGGGAGTTGGAGAGCGAGAAAATGTTCCCAATAACAACTTTGACGAAAGTTGCAGAATGAGAAATACACAGAACTGAAAGAGAAAGCGATTTACTGTTTTCTGAAAGAACATTCATCCTTATCTCCACTTTGCGGTGTATGCCCATAGCACATTGAATATAAGTATCACAGAGGAAACATATTCAACCAGACATAGCAACTGTTCACTCTCCAGAATTAAAACACATGCTGAAACACCTTGCAATGTGAATCAAAATGTTGCATCTCAGATTTCAATGTTTGTTAAGAACATAACATTTAATCTATTTTCCCCCTTCTTCAAGTCTAGGTGTACCCCAGGTATGCTCCAGGGGTCTACTGACGTGACATATCCAGTATCACTTCGCATCTAGCAAGGCACAGTTTTTAGTCAGAAATTTGTAGGGTCAAAACCTACCCCAGGGAAACAACCACTTCTAGGTTAGCATTTCAGGACAGTATTGACAGTGATATGAATATAGAAACATAGAATCTAGGAGCAGGAGAAGGCCATTTAGCCTTTGAAACCTGCCCCACCATGATTAAATCTGATCATGGGCTGATACTTTATTTAAATACTATATTCCTATTTTTTTCTCATACCCCTTTAATATCTGGAAATTTATCAATTGCTTTATTGAATGTATTCAATGACTTGGCCTCCACTGCCATCTGTGGTAGACAACTCACAGGTTCACTACCTGTGGAGTGGAGAGAGCTTTCCTCAATTTCATTTTGATTCACATTCAGTGGCCTACTCCATATCCTGAGAATACGACTCCTGGGCCTGGACATGTCATTTTGGGAAAACATCCTTCCTGTGTCTAGACTGTCAAGCCCTCTTAAAACCTTAGGTGATACAATCATATCCCCTCTCATCTTTCTAAACTCTAGTGAATGCAGAACCTGTCAAACCAATCTCTCCTATCGGACAGTGAAAGTGGATGAAACTTTAATACAGTGCCTTGAGTCACTCTCAGTTGGACTTTTAATTACTTGGTGAGATAACAATATGAGAGTTTAAAAAAACTTGAGATTTCATGCAGCTACTCAACCTCCTGGACAACATGGCCCAGATCATGTGAGGTAATATTAACTTGTCTCTTGTAAAACAGAAACCAACGTCAATTAAGTTTAACCTGAAGAATATCATAAAACATAAGGATACTCTCCAGAATCCATTGTGCCCACATGTTGAGAGGTGGATACTTGACATAACGATTCTGAAGACAGTTTCTCTGTCTGTAGTTTGAGGAGACATTTGTGTTCCGAATTGGATTAAAATCAAAGCGCACCAATTGCAGAGGATCTTCGATCATCAACTTGCTCAGCACCTTTGGATCTAAGGTTCAATGAAAGAGGATCAATATATGTTTTTTGTGCATTGACTTTTTTAGGCATTTTTACATATATTTTCTACAAATATTTTTCCATTATTTTAATCTTCACTTTTCTAATTATAAAGTCATATTTAAAAATGTAAATTTACTCTGCAAGACATTTATGTAACATGTCGAGAATGTGGTGCTAGAAAAGCACAGAAGGTCAGACAACATCCGAGGAGCATGAGAATCGACATTTCAGGCATAAGCCCCTCATCAGGAATGAAGCTTGTGGGTCAGCGCTGAGAGATAAATGGGAGTGGGGTGGGGGTGAGGGGAGGGGGCCATTATCCCTCACATTATCCCAGTCCCAAGCCTCCAACTCGCAATGCCCTCTGAACCTGTCCAACACTGCCCCCTCTGACCTATCACCTTCTCCCTCACCTTCATCCACCTATCGCTTTCCCAGCTACAGCCACCCCCCCCATGTCACCACCCTCCCATCTATCTCTCATTCCCGACCCACAAGCCTCATTCCTGATGAAACACTTATGCCTGAAACATTGATTCTCCTGCTCCTCAGGTGCTACCTGACCTGCTGTGCTTTTCCAGTGCCACATTCTCGAGTCTGATCTCCAGCATCTGCAGTCCTCACTTTCTCTTAATTTATGTAACATGTCAATACTGACAGTATACTAGATCACAGGTAGTGTCATTTCCTGCCCGGTCAGCTAAAAGGTTGGTGAGAAATGCAGCAGCGTTGCTGTTGGATACTCTGCCACATTTCAGTGCTCTGGGGCATATTAACTGGCTCAAGGTGAGATTTTTACTTGGATGCATGTCCTGCCCCAAACATCTACTAGCTAATCCATTGGAACTGGTGAGAATTTCTCAGACTTCAAGCAATCCCATGATTCTGAGCGGAGATAAGTGTGGGTAGAGAAAGAAGATTAGGTTTCCTGGGGAGGGGTAGGCGAAGCAGACATTGGTGAGCGGAGGTGGAGGAATGTCATGGGAATTCCAGCTCTCTATACTGTCTGTGCTGCCACCACCATACTCCTGAAGCAAAATTATTGTTCCAGCAGCTTTGAAGATGACTGGATATTAGATCTCATTCTTTTGAGATTCTAAGTTGCTCTACACACAAGCCGATATTACATCAGCAGAGTAGGTTGGTGTTTATGTCACCCTTCAGTATTAACCCTTTCAGGTCTTTATAAAACAGCTAACCTTCCCATCCAAGGCCTTAGGAGAGTAACCTGTTGAAAACAGAGGTCAGACTGGAAGCAATCCTCAAGTGGCCAGTAATTGGAAAAACAGAACAAGTCTTATCCACAAGCAAGTATTCACAAACTAAGCCGCCAGACAAATAATGAAATAACATCTGTTTTGAACATAATGCTGTTCTAATACGCAGCCTTAATTTTTTTTAACTTTTGTCTGTGTTAATAATAGTAACAAATGCGAGTAAATAGAAGAGTCAGCAGGTGAATCAATTTACGGTATGGTGGTGTAGCAGTGTCTGATATCAAAGCCGTACTGGCTGGTGTCTGGTAAGAAACTTGGTGGGAAAAAAAGATTAAAACATAACTTTATCCTGGAAGACTTCGCCTTTAAAATAACTTACTCCAAGGTCAATAAGCGTTCTCATGTTAAATAGTCAACCTGCTTGATATTATTCCCAACAAGCATTGACTTGGTTACTTCTGTTCAGTCAACTTTCATAGAAAATTTACTTTGCAGAGGTTAATGCTTTTAACAAAATAATGAATAGAAAAATATCAAAAAATTGCATTAAGCACTTATCTGCTCACTGGCCTTTGTCATTTTCAGGTCTTGCATTACACTAACTACAGAACAACACTCTAATCAGCAGAATCAAGATCCAATAGTCCAGCAAGAGCAGAATAGAGATGGGATTTTGATCCACTCTCATATTTTGCAAAAATGTTTATTTTAAGCCTTACTTTTAATAACAAAATCATTCAGAATTATGAGGCACAGGTTAGAGAACAGTACATTACTTTTTGTTTTACTGGAGTTACCTCACAAACAAAAATCTGATAGGATTACCACTCATCTGTGTTTTTATTCTGTATCACAGTACTAACTGCCATCACTGACTTATGCTACTTGACTGTGATTTGAAAATAAGCTAAAAACAAAATAAACTCTTCTACCAACTCTACAGTTTCCATGTTAGTAAATATTTTGAGGTGAGTTTCCTCTGGCTGCTTTTAGAAATTTAAATATAGTAGGAAAGCTGTCCTAAAAGAACATATTTTCTATCATGCTGATTGGTAGAAATCTTCCAGTTCCATGTGTCTTGTCATTAACACATCGCAACCAACAGCATTCCCTTTATGTTGATATAAACATATCTTCATGGTCCTGTTGTATGGTAAGATCCCATTAGTCAATTAACACAAAGTATATGCAATTACACCAGTCTCATCTTCTCCAGATCTGCATCCTCCCTCAGTTCATTTATTCATTGAACAGGAAGAAGACTGCGAAATGACACAGCGTTTGGTAGAACTCTAACTGCAGCTGAACTAAGGCTGGAGTGAGCAATGACTAGGCCTGAGACTGCTCAGGCTCTTTGGAAACTAATAGTAGGATAAGTTTCTTTTGAAAACAACCAGCATATAATAAAACATTAAGTTTTAGACTGTTATTTTATTTTGAGGCTCAGATAATAATTACAAATTATTAAATCTTTTTGCCCACACATTATTACTTTATAAGTATTTTGTATAGCTCTTATGCATTCCTTCCATTAATTATTTTTGAAGATTGCTTAGAATCCCACTTAGGTCCACTATTTAATCTTAATGTACAATTTACCTGCACAAACCAGCAAAACTGACCCTCATTGCCAAGTCAGAATGTTGTAATACTGAATGAATAAACATATTGGATACAAATAATAACATTGCTATTACTGTGTCTATGATTTCAACTGCACCAGAGACATAATGGAGGAAAGATTGACTAACCAGATTTTAAGTGTTATCTCCCCATAAATATACATTCAAACAAATATATACACTTTAAAATAGCATACATTAAGATGCAATATTAAAATGATAAAACCAAGAAGATAACAGCATTGAAAGATGATGTTGTTTTTAGACTTTACCCATGTTTTGTAATAACATGTTTGTAATGCATAGATAAACATGTATATCTTGCACTTTGTACACATAGACTCTGGACTAGTTAAATAGACAGCACCCTCTTAAATTCAAATCCTCATTTAATGAGAGTTTTATTCACTCTTCATACTTTTGTATGCATTTTTCATTTTCACTAGCAAAATCAACTTTGTTTATTACACAATCTATAGTACCTTTAACATCATTCATGTTATATTTGGGATTATTGATGACCAATCCTTGTAAATGATCCAACAGGTTAAAATCTTGAATGAGTTTTGCTCGGATAATTTCAGCCCGAGGGTTCTCCTTTGAATGGATATGGGAAACTCCTTTTCGTTCTGGAATTAGTTTCCGTGTATCCATTGTGAGAAGCTAGTCAATAGAAAGACAGTGTGTAATGTTTACATGCTGTAAGTTTTCAATCAGTATCTTACATGAATCCCATCACCCTCTGAGATATCCTCTTTGACATGCTGGCTTTTAACTGCTCCACTATTGGTTTTGCACCTTTAGATGCCGAGGTCCAATCTCTCCCCCTCTTTCTTCCTTTAAGATACTCCCTGAAGTCTATCTCTTTGGCCTGTTCTTGTTCTTGAGTTTAATAAGGTTCCTGTGAAGTCCCTGCGATACTTCACACTGCTAAAGATGCTATCTAAATGCAAGTATCATTGTTATTATTGTAAGAACTTGACAATCATTGCCTTCCCAAATAAACATCTGGAACCAATACAAACATGCAACGCAGAAAATAAAAACCCTGAAAATCAATCTTCTCATTCACCTTAGTAACATGGCAAAAATGTATGGTCAACAACATAGAACTCTTATAGTTGTCCCCAGGCAGGCTTTTCTTTAAAATGTGAAGAAGTGCTATTAATGTACAATCATTTCATATTATTAATGTAGGTGTAATTGTTAGAAGATGAATAATGATTATAATGATCAAATCAAATCTGTCCCTCTACTTAAAAAAAAAACACATTTTTAGTCTAATGGTAAAACTGACTCTGTATCCTGTTAAATCTACATCAATTATAAATACAAATAATTATAAAGACAATTAACAGCAATCTCCTGCTTGCAATGAGTAAATGCAAAAGTCCGACAAATACAAAGATGATAAATGAGCCGTTAACCTGTGTTTGGCGCGGCGCTTAAGAAAGAAATATTGAGCTGAATCTTACCAGATATCTGTCGAGTGTAATTTTTGTTGCATTTTACCCTGTATGTGCCCTACAGCGCCTACTCATTAGATGTTAACCCAACGTTCCTACTCACCGTAAGTAGAAGTACTCACCAATGCAATGATATCGCAGAATGTCGAGCATCAATTTCATGTTTGTAAATTGTTTCACACCTGGTCAAGCACTGATCGTCTGAAGCTGCCCTGCGAAGTTTGCCCCTGATTTGGCAGACATGGTGATATTCGTGTCCTGCTTTCTGGACAGGGATCTGGTGGACTGGGTCAGGCAGTCCTTTTCCCCCAGGTCTAGTTGAGGAGACCCTGTCAATCTGGTCTAAGGATGCAATCCATGTCAGTGTAGTTTCCAAGGTCTGGCAAAAGGCCCGGCTGTGAGGGAAGAAGGTCAGTGGCCTTCTCAGCTCCAACAGGGGAAGTGCCACTATCTTCTGTCTGTGACCTCACACCCATAGATATTGGTCTCCTCAGCTGTTATGAGGAGAGAATCCTGGCCCTCACTGGTGAGGACCAGGACCACTCATGAGGAGATACTGAAACTTACAAGTCCCAGCAACCAGGTAAGAAGATTTGCTGATTGCACTGCCACTCACCGTTCATCCTCTCTGTGGATGTATTATTATCATGACATAACTTCTTGGTCAGAATGCTTTCTCTCTTTTGCCTTCAGTAGGCATGAGGAACATATCCATGATTCATGCGGTCAAGGTATGGTGCTGCAAGATACGCCCTCATCCTATGAGGCACAGATCTCGCAGAAGACAAGGCTGCTATTTATGCTCTCCATCAGCTCAGATACTGGAACCCTGCTGGGCCTGCACTCTAGGTCACAGTCAGGGGCACTTGCTGGTGAGCACTTCATTGCCATGTCTTTGAACTTAGCCGAAGAAAGGTTCCTGTCCACTGGCACTTAGAGGACCTCCAGAAACCAAACACTTCCACTGCTCCAGACAGTGGAGGACCCCACGGCAACAGCAATTTGTGACTTCATCAACACACGTAAGCAGAGATGGGAACGGCAGGCAGGTTGGTCAGGGACAATGGGCTGGCAGGACTGGAGCGACATGGTTGGCACTCTGCTGCCTCAGGTATGTGAGTGTCAGGCTGTCTCCATGGGCAGATTGGTGTCCAGCAGCCTCAGAGACCTACATTCTCTGGCTCTAGCCATTAGTGCTCAGCAGCAATGCAAGGCAGCAGGGTGGTGGGTGAGGGACCTCAGTCCAGGTGGCCATTCCTCACAAGGAGTCGGACTGGTGCCTGTGGGAAGAAAATAACTTCATGCAGACCTCACCCCCACCCCCAATAAGTCTCTCAGGACACTTCAGTTATGGCCTCTGAGTGAGGAGAATGTACCTAGCTCTGAGCAGGACATACTCAGTGTGTCTGAGTTTTATAGATACATGTGCTCCTCAAGTCACTTGGCCAAACCTCCAAGACCAATGGACTCCATTGTAAGCTGGGCCCTCTCCATTCACCCCAGGATTGCAATGAAACATTGTGGGAGGGAAAGGAAGAAGATCCCCACATTTGTATATATCTATTCACTTTTCATCATCAGCTGTGTGTGTAATGTCTAATTACAAAGAAAACATTGATTTATTATAGCCTTGCTATCCTTCACTCTGCACGATGTTTGATGGTCCAAGGTGTGAATTGACCAGCTCTTGCACCATATACAGGCAATGGATAAATGGCAGATAATTGCTATTTTGGCAACTATGATCTTTCTGGTACAGTGCTGTCCCACCAAAGAAATGGTCTGTCAATATCCCACCCTATGTTCTTCAGAACGTCTTTTACTTCCATGCTCTATCATCTCTCCCCCACTCCTACTTTGAGTTGCCTCTTTTCACTATTGTAGTCCCCTCTGAATCCCAGCATTCTAACTTCAATCCCCACAATTAAGTTGCCCAGCCTCCTTCCTACAGCAGTGGCACCTGATAACCTGTCCATCCCCTTTGACTTTTAATGGATAGACTGTGACCAACACCCTTCAGCCACATAACTAGACAGCCCCAAACGATGAGAGACCAAAACCCTAACTGATATTTGTACAGCTTCCTGACTGTGTTCCTGTCACTCCCCAAACTGGCTGAATTGGACCCACAGAGCTGTGGTCCTACCCTCGGACTGCAGAGGTACAGACCCTCTGATTTTTACCACCCTGAATGGCTGACTGACTGAAGTCTAGCCCTCAGACTGATATCAGAGGCTGCCATGGACTTAACTGAGAACTACTCCCCTTAGATTTTGAGACATGTCTGTCTACTTGCTGGGCCTCAGCTGGCAGCTGGGGCAGATATAACACTGATGCAGCATGGCATTGGACAACACCAGCCCACCTCTTTATCTGATGGCAGCTGACAACTATGACAAATTGCCTGGCTTTGTGCCTGCTCTGAACAGCAAGGCCAGATAGAAGGATTCAGGTTTCATTGAGGGGCCAAAGCACAAGAAGACAAGGGAAGGCAGGGATGATGTGAGCATCCTGGTAGGCACAAAGGGAGTGAGCACTCCAAAAGCAGCCCTGAGATGCAGCCTGGTCCAGTCTGTGTGCTCAGTGCCTCAACAAGTGCAGTGTCCATGCAAACACATTCCAATGAGAGGAGCCAGTGCACTTCAAAATGCAGCATCTATGAACATGGGAAATGTGTCATTGCTGCTCCTGGAGCGTGCCCTGGAATGTTGATGCCTGATATCCAAGGTGAAGGTCCAGGGACACAAGTGGCAAGCTGGAGTTGCCAGATACATTCCCTAACTTCCATGTTGGGAACTCCCACTGTCTCTCCAGTGGGTCATAGATGGAGATTAAGTAATAATGAATGTGATAATGAGTACTGATCCCTGTTTACAGCCTCTCACTGCTCACTCGTGAGAAAGTCATTTCAATGTGACCTTTGGCCTTGATATTGAAAAGGGCCTCACCAGATATCTCACCTGAATTTCCCAAATTTCTTGCCATAGCCCACGTCATTCAGGACCTGGGAGGATTCCGTCCATTTGGTAGAATTTACTGCCCATTAGTGATGGATTTAAAGGCTGGGAGACATTTAACGAGGTGGGAGAAAGCACAGTAGGGATCCTGCTATTTTCCACCTCTGCCTCTGCATTTTTTCCAGAGCAGGTTCATGAACAAATTTTCTACACCAATGCTAATTGAGGCCTTTACATAAGCAATTCAAGATCACATCCCCCAGTGCCATTGGAGGTGAGTGGGTAGTTTGGCAGGTAGGCCTTAATTCTGCAGTGCTTGATCAAGGAACCAGACATCAGGAAGAATAGGAGGGGAATACTGACAGCCACCCTTTGCTGTTTCTTCCAATTCTCCTGTTACTGCAACCCCCACCACCAAGTCGAAAGCCATTGAGCCTCATTCCCTGTAACAGCTGCCCTATCATGACTCATCTGTGGCCAGGCCCCTCGACAACCCTTGTTCACTGGTGGTACATAACCAGCTGCTCCCACAGCTACTGGTGGTGTTGATGAGCAATGGAGAGTTACTGGCCTCTGACTGGGATGACCAATGTCCAGCAGGCCTTCCTCAACTGAGATGATACAAGGCTTCTGCCATATTGCTGATGTTAAATTGTACCCACAGAATAGCAACAGAGCCTATTGGTTTTCTTCAAACACTGTTCAAGGAACTTTGGGTCTTCAAGAATAATTTTGTCACAATAAATGTGGAATGCTTGTGCATTCGCATTTGTCATTAAAAATTCCAAATTCCAATGGCAACCAGTCTCCATTCCATTTCTGCTGGTGAATATTGAGAAATATATATTATGTTCATTGTAGTGAATTTTAAAACTATGTTTTGGGCAGTGCAGATAAAAGCCCAGAGCATAACAGGGGTCAGGAGAGAATAGGAAATTGATGTGTTAGCCCTTCCTTTCTAATATTGTATGAGAATTCATTGTCATGGCTCACATTAATAACAGCCATTTGGATTGGATATGAGAAAGGATCCCTGTTCATGAAACATTATTCTAGTGAATTATCAATGGCCCAGATGTTGGAGTGCTATTGGCATCAAAACTGCCAGCTTTTGCTGTCTTTGACCCACTGAACTGAAATTGACAATTCAGGAGCCTACACATATGCAGAAATCCAAACGTTTGTCAGTGCTTTTACACTTCTCCAGACTAACCGTGTTGAAGCATCCCAGACTGCAGTCAATGGGGAATGTACGAATTAACAAGAAACATCCATGCTGTTAACCTCTTAAAAATGATTACTGCATTGCCTCACTGGTCTGAAGAGGCTAATCTTATATTTGAAGAGTTTCTAATTTCTCCATTAAGGTATACAAATTCCCCACATTTAAAAAATATTCATGACATTTTAGCTTACATCTTAATCCAATCCTAATCGTTTGCTACATTATCTGAAATAGTTAAATTAAAAGCAGAAATATTTAGAGCTTCTAACTCTCAGGTTTGCCCTCTGTAAAAATGCTGCTTGCCTTTCGTGTTGACAGCACTGTTGCAAATGGCTGGAAATCCCCTCAACTTGGCACCAGCTTTACACTTAGCTTGAGAAGGAAGAAACCCATCCTCTCGAGATTGCTAGATCTTTGTGGGCAACTTTCTTTAAGGTCAACAGGTAGCAGCCTTGTTTGATCACAGACCACAAAATCCACTGATAATACTTTCAGTTTGACAGGAGGAAAATAAAGGTATGTGTAATACACAAACTATGTAGTAAGAGGAATTTGGCTTATTTATTGGTTTTTAATATTATAGCCTTATCTTATCTATTTACTGTATATTTTTCCTGACACTAAATTCATCAGAGCCACAGGAAGAGACCAGGTCATTTTATCATTGTAGCTGCTTACCAAAATCCTCACTCAAATAAAAGCAGAATGTTAATTGGTGTCTTTAATTTGCCACGTTGCGCATGACCTCGTCATCGTTAAGTTGAGGCGATTCTGAGTGAACTGTGCTTCATTTGTCACACTTTATTCATGATATCATGATTACATTTCTGGTGTCACAGTAGCATGCAAATGACATCATAGGGGAACGTAAACATG
This sequence comes from Chiloscyllium plagiosum, assembly GCF_004010195.1. Taxonomy (NCBI): domain Eukaryota; kingdom Metazoa; phylum Chordata; class Chondrichthyes; order Orectolobiformes; family Hemiscylliidae; genus Chiloscyllium; species Chiloscyllium plagiosum. The sequence continues at coordinate 21,606,677 of NC_057745.1, read as the reverse complement.
AATAGCATTCCAAATTCCAAAACAATAGTTAAGAGTATAAGACCTCATTGAAACACGTCCTTTAGGCCAGTAGATTAAAAAAGCAAGAACTCTATTTAAATAATTATTGTCATGTTGCAGGATTTATTAGAAGTACTTCTGATGAGTATTCAAATGGTGCAATGTAGGAAACACAGCAACCTATTTGCAGATTGAAAGCTCTGACAAACATCAATGGAGGGGGACAAGAGAGTATTGATAATTGATTGAAGAATAAATATTGTCCTGGAATACAATTTCTTAGTGTGCCAACTGAACTGACAAACCCATTTCTTGAGAAACCATTAGAGAGAGATATTTGGTTATATGTAGGGTTGAAGGGTATTTCAAAGGGGTAGAGAATTCCATAAACAAGGAGTATGGCGAGGGAGCATGGTCTTTGTGAACTACCACAGCCAGTACAGGGATTGAATCTGTATTGTATGCTTTATTGTGCGCCACACTTTAGCCAACTGAAACAACCAACTTTCCACTTTTCCAACATAAACCCTTCTTTAATTGTTTTGTATAGAGAAGGTTCCACATAACACGAATCAGCATAGGAAAAGAAGAGTGAGGAATCTGTGTGATTCTTCAGGCTATGATCTTAAGACTCATTATGAGAAGTGAGAAAAGAGCTCATGGACATGGAGTGGAAAATGGGGCTTCCCAAATGGCTAATACACTTTCCTTTACATTTTTTCTCCTTATCCATTTATTCCATTACACAAGTGGATTTGCAACATTGACGAATAATACAGTGAGACACCTTACTGTGCATAAAGATGTATCTAACTGCAAACATGGAGTGAATTGATGGTGGAGCATTTATTGAAGCATAGAATGAGGAGAAAGTGAGGTCTGCAGATGCTGGAGATCAGAGCTGAAAATGTGTTGCTGGAAAAGCGCAGCAGGTCAGGCAGCATCCAGGGAACAGGAGAATCGACGTTTCGGGCATAAGCCCTTCTTCAGGAATCCTGAAGAAGGGCTTATGCCCGAAATGTCGATTCTCCTGTTCTCTGGATGCTGCCTGACCTGCTGCGCTTTTCCAGCAACACATTTTCAGCTCTGAAGCATAGAATGTCAGTGCAGAGGTGAAGAAATTGTATTTAGATTTTCAAGAGATGTAACATGCAAAGATTAACTTTAAGGTTTTTCATTTACAGAATAATTCATAAGGCCTACTTACGAATTCATTTGATAACTCTGCTTCAGCAAATCATCAAATCATTTGATAGTTTGCCAACCAGGTTGTATTGTTTGGAGTCATCAATAGACGCCTTTGTGTGGTACTGCAAGACATTTAATTAGTGCAGACTGCATGGTGGTGAGCTTCCTATTTCAAGAGCTGTTACTACAGAAATCCCAAAGGCTGACTTTGTAAGTATAGCAACCTTCATGAGTCCCATCAAAAGGAATCTTCAGATCTTGAGTTCCAAAATACAGCAGTTTGTATTGACTGTCTTTGAAAATTATTTTGTGGTTATCAACATACAGAAATTCAATAATTCGATTTCCTTGCAACTGTGTGTTCTCACACTGATCTGTAACCACACTGTAGCAGTGGAGGAACAAAAACTGAAGCTGATTTTGCCAACCATCAGAATGATGCTACATCCTCCCAATCAATCATATTGCTAAAGTGTGACCTCAGTCCAACAGGCAGTCATCACATCAAAAGCCACAGGGCCAACAGATGCAGGGGGTCATTTTCTGAGCCATGAACATTGAGCCAGATTAAATTTATAGGAATGCATGGACATTCATAACCATCCTCCAGCTACAAAGGAAACATTTAGAAGTATGTAATCAAGAATATAGACCTACATCAAACCTACACAGTCACAGACAGCATATGTTAGGGTTACAGTCTCTGACCTATACTATCCACTGTGTATAATAATATAATAGCCTCTAATATATCAAGATGGTTATTTTGACAGGAGATACATGAAATCAATTGGAGACAAACTATGCAGAAATCTTGACTGTGGACCCAATGGATTGTTTCATGTGGCAAGAGTTTGGGACATATTTGCAGGTGATTGTTCTCTTAAGCATGTGTAAAGTGAAAACAGGTTATAGTGGATTCAAAATGCTAACTTGGTTTCAGTCTCCATCGATGCTACCAGATCTGCTGAGTTTCTCCAACATTTTTTGTGTTTGTTGCAATTAATGGTTTGGTATATTATTCTCTGTACAATGAGCCACACTTTTACTCTTCAGCATTACGCAACCATTTTTCTTTCTTGCCTTCATCCCCTGGCTTGTTGCCATCTTTTTTCATCAATCTGAATTATGGTCAGGCCCGTGGGCAGGGAAACATTATGCAAGGAATAAGTATGTTGCAATATTCTTGGTGACTCATTGTCCCATACGTTCAATATCAGAGGATACAGAAAGTCAGTTTCAGAAAGAAGCATGGGCCACATTATAACTTCTGCTGTGAATACACTGTTTCCCTTGCAGCTGAACCTGTTGCCTTTGTGAATTTTCAAACAATACTGCTACAACAATTGACTGGTTTAGAAATTAAGAAATCATTGGACAGACTGGGATAACAGACAACAGATACTTTGTGAACCAGCTGCCCACTTCTGAAAGGGACTGCCTGTCATGTTCATGGAGAGGCATAAGTAGTAGGTATACTCTGGAATGTGCATGTATGAGAAATTATGTCCGCTAGTCCGGGGAAAACTTCTGTGTGTACAAAATGGAAAGATTTTTCTGCAATTGGCCAATAAACATTGCTGGGACCGCTGAATTTATTCATCAATGTTTTGATGATCTACATGATGCAACTCTACATTGAGGTTAAATTAGGCATAGATCTGTTGTCATATTTATAATAAAGTTCAACACTGCTGTAGCCTTGACTGCATAGTTCCTTGCTGGCGCTTTTCAGGAATGTTTTCTAACAATGCAACTGATTTTGAATGGGTCTGAATATAGGTTTATGGCATTGGACAGTACTTAACAGACTAAGTAAGTATCAATAGCGTGAAGACGTCTGTCTGCCATGTCTTATCTGATGTATCTACTCTTCTTTTCCCAATGGTAGATGGTAAAGAAATACATGCTTGAGAGGAATGAATCAGTGCCCATTTTTAATAATAGCTTTTGTTGTAAAACATAAGGATAGGGGATGTAAAAGAAGGTGGCAATGAAATTGGTCCAATACCAATAAAGCAACAACAGCAATTTGAATTTATATAACACCTTTAAAGTGGTGAAATATCCCATGGTACTGCAAAGGTGCATTATGAAACAAAAGTAGGCACCATGCCTGCAAAGATGGTATCTTTTTAATTTTCTGTATTATTTTATTATGGACTGAATTGTGAAAAGAATAATTTTAAAACCAAGGTTTGCAGAAGGAATTTTTTTTTTAAAAGAAGTTACCGAAATTCATTGTAAGCTGAGTTAACAGTACTGCTTTCTTCAAACTGTGGGAGATGCTGTCTGAAGATGGGCAGGCACCAGGGAATGTGTACAAAATGAGATTCGACTGGCAACAAGGTTACTGATTGGTTTGTGGAGCTGTGAACTGTAATGGATGCCAAAGGCAATCATCCTGACAATTATGTAATTGGCTCCTGGGTAACGAAATAGATCATCATAGAATCACAGGCCTTTCAGCCCAACAAGTCCACACCGACCCTCCGAAGAGTAACCCACCCAGACCCATTCCCCTACCCTATATTTACCCCTGACTAATGCACCTAACCTACACATCTCTGAACACCATGGGCAATTTAGCACGGCCAATTCACCTAACCTGCACATCTTTGGACTGTGGGAGGAAAATGGAGCACCTGGTTTCACAGACACGGGGAGTATGTGCAAACTCAACACGGACTAGAACTGAACCCAGTCACTTGTGTTGTGAGGCAGCAGTGCTAATCACTGAGCCATCGTGCCACCCATAGCTTGTGGGTATCAATGACACTGACAGAAGCCTACGGACAGTTTTCTCTCCTGGAACATAACTAAAGCCTGAGAAAAGCCAGGTTATTTTCTCTCACCAGTTGCTGTAAGTTGTGGCCGTTAATAAATAACTAAGAAACTTCTCAACTGCCTGTACTTCCAACAAAGAACCTGGAGAAATCAGATTGAAGAACAGAAAATCCTGGCAAGCAAAAGGATCATCTTGGAGAACCATATGGATAGGGGCTATTGGACTGCATTCCCAGGTTTATTTCCCTCCACCCACAAGACCAATTTTTCTTTTGTCAGCCTGTAATTGTACATAGGCTTTTTTTTCAACTGGTTAGAGTTTTAACTGGTAGAGTTATATGTTGATAGTTTGTGCTTGTTTATCAGGGACTATATCTTTGCAATAAGTAATAGACCTTGTTCAATATATGATTGTGGTCCATGTTTTCTGATCGCCGAGCTTTATCTAACAGATAAACTAGGTACTTTACATGCAGTGAAATTTTCACTTTTGTGACAAGTCCAGGGATAGCAGGGCTTGTTTTCCAGCATGCTGCCACAGTGAAATATGACATGCCACATAAGGGGATACTGGCGCATGTAATCAGTGGCAGGTTTTAAGGAATGTCTTAAAAGAGAGAGACCAGCAGAGAGTTGGATGGCCACACATCTCATGTATCTGCATGACTTTGTGCTGATATCACCATTTACATCTAATGGCTTTTAGATTTCTTTCATATTCTGATTAGCTTGCTTTTCAACACAGAGGAAGAGGCATGAAGCTAGTAATGATTGGGAGCACAGTCAATCTATCATTCATACTGGGGGAGAATTTGTCATGATATAGTGCCTTTCTACATTAATGTCAGCATTACAGTATCGTACTCAGCAAACTTTTCCTTTTTATTCATTCAGTATGGGCATCACTGGCTAAGGTAATAATTTATTACTGAGCTGAAAATGTGTTGCTGGAAAAGCGCAGCAGGTCAGGCAGCATCCAAGGAACAGGAGAATCGACGTTTCGGGCATAAGCCCTTCTTCAGCATCTGCAGTCCTCACTTTCTCCTCCTTAATAATTTATTACCATCCCTAAATGCCCAGAGTCAACCGGACCTGCCCTAATGGGCACGAGTGAACCAGATGAGATTTTCCAACAATCAACAATGGATTCATGGTCATAATTAGATCTTTAGTTCCAGATTTTTTTTTTAATTGAATTCAAATTACACCAACTGTCATGGATTTGAACCCAGTTCCCCAGAACATTACCAGGGTCTCTGGATTAACAGGGTCAGTGATAATATCATTAAGTCATTGCCTCCCCAATGGTTTTACAATCATCAACTATCTTAATCATAGTTTTTTTTTATTGAATTCAAATTTCACCATCTGCTATGGCATGATTCGAACCCAAGTCCCCAGAACATTCGCTGATTTTATGGATTAATAGTCTAGCATCTAATAGTCATCATTGACTTTCACTTAGTGTGTGTATTTCAAGCAAATGGCACTGTGTGGAAGTCAAAGGGAAGAGTCCTTAGTGGAGTGGAGGATAAAACAGTCAGTCAGAGAGTATTGTTACTATGAGTCAAGGGACTCAACTGATTACAGTACAAGGGGTTTCCCAAAGACAGTCCTAGAGTTGTAGCGGATGAAGTCCAGGTATTACAGATAGGTCCATTATGGTGCTGTTGAAACATTAGTCCATAGTTTGGCCAGTCTTTCCTCCAGTGAAATAAAGGGGTGTTTGAGTATGGTAGAAATGGATGCAAGAGCAGTTAATGATTATGCATGTGCAGCAGAGATGTCCCCACGATTGAGCTGAACTAACAGAGGGCATAAATGGTTAGTAGTTTGGGAGGATAAAGTCATGCAAGCCCTTAAGTGAACATGATGCAGATAGTAGTTCATGTACCTTGCTGAGCTGTGGTAGAGTTAGAACGATTGCTAGCCCTGTGAGTGAGAGATTGCAGAAAGAAGATGCAAAACATAATCTGTGTAGCAGCATTTAAAATATTTTAAAGCAGCCTTGATCAGGAAATAACATTGAGTGATATGACGAGGGAAGTTAAGAAACATATAAAGTTAAAAGAGAAAAAATATAACATAGCAAAGATAAATGGGAAAACTGAGGACTGGGAAGCTTTTAATGAGCAACAGAGGATTAATAAGAAGGAAATACGCAGAGGAAAAATGAGGTACGAAGGTAAACTGGCCAATAATATAAAGGAGGATAGTAAAAGCTTTTTTAGGTATATGCAAGGCAAAAAAATGGTTAGGACTAAAATTGGGCCCTTGAAGACAGAAACAGGGGAATACATTACGGAGAACAAAGAAATGGCAGAAGAATTAAATGGGTACTTCAGATCTGTGTTCACTGGGGAAGACACAAGCAATCTCCCAGAGGTCCCTGAAGGACCTGAACTTAAGGCAATTTATATTTGCCAGGA
>NC_057745.1:21566394-21599372 GCF_004010195.1 Chiloscyllium plagiosum | reverse complement strand
ACTGAGAGGGGATCTGATTGAAACATATAAGATTATTAAAGGTTGGGACACTCTGGCGGCAGGAAACATGTTTCCGCTGATGGGTGAGTACCGAACCTGAGGACACAGCTTAAAAATACGGGGTAGACCATTTAGGACAGCGATGAGGAGAAACTTCTTCACCCAGAGAGTGGTGGCTGTGTGGAATGCTCTGCCCCAGAAGGCAATGGAGGCCCAGTCTCTGGATTCATTTCAGAAAGAGTTGGATAGAGCTCTCAAAGATAGTGGAATCAAGGGTTATGGAGATAAGGCAGGAAGAGGATACTGATTAGGAATGATCAGCCATGATCATATTGAATGGCGTGCAGGCTCGAAGGGCAGAATGGCCTACTCCTGCACCTATTGTCTATTGAAATTGAAGATTTACTTTTACAAATTGGTCAGCTTTATAGTACAGAAAGAGATCATTTAGGCCATTGTGATGGAAATCCTTTTGAAAAAAAGGTACCATTGAAAAAGCGTTGACTGAAAATTAGGTGCTCTGTTTTGTGCATTATAGCTGTGAGTACATTTGAAAAAAAGCTTTTTCTCATTCACTCAGTGGATGCAGCCACCCTTCCCACTTTTATTGTCCGCCCCTAATTACTCTTGGGAAAGTTGATGGTGAGCTGCTTTCTGGAACCACTGCAGTCCCTGTATTGTAGTTCCACCCAGAATGATGTTTGCCTATGGAATTCTCTGCCACAAAAAGCAAACTGAGGCCAAACTGTAGATTGTTTTTTAAGATGGGAGTTAGCTACAGTTCTTGGAGATAATGAGATCAAAGCATGTGGATAGCAAGTGGGTGCATAAGAATTGGAGCAAGAGTAGATAATTCAGCCACTTGAAGCTATTCTGCCATTCAATAAGGCTATGGGTAATCTCATGGTGGCCTCTACCGTTGTCTCTGCTCAGTACCAACAGGGCACTGAATGGGATGATCATCCCTGATCATATTGGATGGTGGAGCAACCTCAAAGGTCCAAATGGTCTACTATTTGTTTATGTTACAAAAGGCAATTCCAGGATTTGGAGACACAGTGCATTTTATTTTTTAAAAAGTGCCTGCGTGCTGTGTGTACCCATCATTAGTGAAAAGCTGCAACTCAATCTTGCAGCATTGCACAAGTTGCAATGACAGGGCACTTCCTCCACCTCTCTTCCCCCCCCAAGCCGCACTGCGCAGACTCCGAGGGCGCCGTTCCTGGTTGGTCCAGGTCAGCACCGAGGACGGTTCCATTGGCGGGTTGCCTCACACGTCAGGCGGCCGCCGACCAATGAGGAGACGCCACACACCGGTGGGGGGGGCGGGGTTGCTTTCCGCCGGGGCTCCGGCTCCTTCAGTTTGTCCGCGTCCGCCCACCAAAGGCCGGAGAGGAGGCCGCCAGCGGTGTTAGCGAGGCTCGGGCTTCTCTCTCTCTCTCTCAGTCAGACACACTCACCTCCCATCCTCGCTATGATTCGCCTCCTGCTCCTCGCGTGCGCCGTCGGCGCGGGCCTGGCCAGCGACGTCCTCGAGCTGACCGACGACGATTTCGAGGATCGGATCGGGGACCACGAGCTGATCCTGGTGGAGTTCTTCGCCCCCTGGTGAGTCCGGGTACCTCCCCTCCCCTCCCTCGGCGTTTTTATTTCCGACGGTGCGAGGCGCGATATTGTCGAAAAGTTCCTCCGCTTCGGAGGCAGAGGCGACCCCTTCTTTCCCAACCGTTCCCCGGTTCTCTTCTCCAACCCCTCCCCCATCCCGGATGGGTTGAGTTGCTTGGGGAGGGGTATTAGCACTGCCGGCGAATCCTGCTGGAATACCGCGGGGGGCGGGGGGGGGAAGAGAGGGATTTTGTCCCCCTTCATTTTCGACGGACGGTTCCGGCGCGCGAGTTCTTACGGGATTTGTAGTTCCCGTTGGCCGGGGCACTCAGGTCCACGGGACTACAACTCCCGTCGGCCACCCGCCGCCGCGGCCCTGGCCAGAAACGATGGGCGCGTGCACTCCGTGGCTCTGCCTGATTGGGTGCCGGGGCCTGGGTGGCCAGCTTTGATTGGTTGGTAGCTGTCCCCGCCCCCCCCGGCACCTGGAAAGGGGGTGGGGGGAAGAGAAGGACATTGATCACATTCTCACACGCAGGGGGCTGCATGAAATGAAATCTCTTTTTTGTAGCTGTGTCACTACGCTGCTGAAAATTTAGAATGGGTTACTAAGTGATAACCAGGATGAATGTGATTATTGTGCTGCGGTCATTGACAAGTGGCTACGGCAACTCCCTTGTTGCTAGCAACTAATTCCAGATTTATTTTCAGTTGCATCCTCAACAGTTTTGATTCAGGCCCATTTGATCTTGCGTGAAAGCTAGTCTGGCTTATGTTTGTTTGAACAAGCAGATTGCAATCATTGCTGATCACATTGTCCTTTGCTTTGTTGGCTAAAGCTATACATTTTGCGCCTGCAGCCCTCTTTGGGGGGAAAATCTAAAATTTTGACCCAGGAATGCTGATTGTTCCATGTGGATTCTGTGAACGTGTTCCTGTTGCATTATATTTTTTTGAATTATTATGGGAAAAGTATGAACCCAAGCCAAATCTAATTGTTTTAACCAATCTTCAAACACCATTTTAAATTGTCAATTTAGTTGTTGAAAATTAACTTAGTTGACCAGCTAATGGAAATGGATATTTTACAGAAACTATTTGTCACAACAATACTATAACCTAACCTATTCATGGAGATATACAACATGGAAACAGACCCGTTAGTCCAACTTATCCATGCTGACTATCGTAACCTAATCTAGTTCCACTTGCCAGCATTTGGCCCATATCTCTCTCAACCTTTCCTGGTCATATACCCATCCAGATACCATTTAATTGTTGTAATTGTACCAGCCTCTCACCACTTCCTCTGGCAGCTCATTTCACCCACCACTCTGTGAAAAAGTTGCCACTTAGGGCAACTGCTGTTTGATACCAGTGCCAGTCCCTTTTAAATTTTCCCCCTCTCGACCCTAGTTCTGGGCTTCCCTACCCTGGGGAAAAGACCTTGTCTATTTTCTTTATCCATGCCCCTCATAATTTCATAAATCTCCATAAAGTCACCCCTCAGCTTTCAATGTTCCCGGGAAAATAGCCCCAGCCTATTCAGCGTCTCCCTGTGGCTCATCAGCTCCAACCCTGGCAACATCCTTGTAAAATGTTTTCTGAACCCTTTCAAATTTTGCAACATCCTTTTGTTAGAAGGGAGACCAGAATTGCGGACAATATTCTACTATTGGCCTTAAATCTTGTTTACTTTATCATATTAATTGTTGTATAAACAAAAATTACAAAGATTGCGATTAATTTGGAATATAAATGTGAAGAAATGAAACTAAGTGTAGGTAAACTTTGGGAATCCAATGTCCAAAGTTATCTGGACTTCCAAATATGCAGCAAAAGTCTGTTATGGCTCTCATTCTTCCAGACAAAATTTGAGTACAGTATGATTGATTGATCTTTGTCTTTGATTTAGTCAATACTGTATGTTTTCACTTTCTCCCTCTCACTGAGCATGTTTTCAGATGCATTTTAATTTCCTCGACTCTCATCCTACCCTAGTGCTGGTTGTCTCCTCTGACCTACTCTATTTATCTTGAGTACTACAACCAATTGTGGAATGTTATCTGATCCATTTTAAAATTTTATAAACAGCAAGCATGCCACCCGCCAACTTTTTTCCCCAATGTAACGTGTCCAATTTGAGCAATTGCTGGCTTTTTGCTTCCTTTACGTTCTGTTCTTATTTCATTTGTGATATCATGTGAGGAAAAGAATATGATCATGTAGCTTGACTAATGGGTCAGCCTATGGGAGATTTGGAGCACAGTTTAACAGAACCTTCTACTTGGCCTAGTGGTTGCTGATGGTATACTATCAGATGACCAAAACATTTTCTGACTGTTAAATTGCAGAATACTAACTTGTGAAACTGAAAGCCTCACTCCCTTTCTTGCATTTTCTTACTTCTGATTAAAGTTACTGTACACAACTCAAATTTTGCATTTTACTTTGTGTGATGACTATTGAGTGATTTACTAGGTTATGGGCAACAATCATTGGTTTTAAAATCTTGTATAATGAATTAATTCACAACTAAATAAACTGTTCTCATCCAGTAATCTAGGGGTGTGAACCTTTAATTGTGAAATGCTGTTTGTTACCAGTGCCAAAGGATGCCATTTTGTGGTATAGATGAATTACTAACCTGGTTTCTTTGTCTTGCAATTTGTGTTAATGCTGAATGCCTGAAGTGGACACGTGTAAATACTTAACTTGGAAACAGTTATTGCACATTGTACCCTTTAGTAGTCTCTGTTGTCAGTGGTGCGTTTCTTTTACAATAATCTTTCTGCTACTAATCCAACAGTATATTTACTTGGCAGATTTGTCATTGCATGTGATTATGATGGTGCTCCTGTTACTTTGTTGGGTGGTGCAGTTGGAAATTAATTTTGTTCCTGGTCAATCCGTCTTTTGAAGAACAACATTCAACCAAGTTTCTGGCGAGAAACCAATATCCTGGAAATATAGGCATCATTTTAATTTATGAAAAAGTTATAGCAGTGGCTTATTAGAAATATAAATTGTATTTGACCTAACTGTTGAATGTAAGTTTGGTCTCCAATCCAGCAACTTGTCGCACCAATTTCTGACACATGCACAGTAATACAAAGAAAAATTATGTTAGACAAGATTGAAAATATCCTATCATACCAGTGTTCTCCCCCTTCCCTAGTCTCCTGTATAATGCTGTTACATAAAAGGGGTATGGATTCAAATAAACCATCTCAGTTTGAACTGAATGAGATACATAAGTGGCAGATTCCTATCACATGCAATCTCTGATTTGGGTGCTTCACAGGATTTGTAATAACATGGGAGCTAGCTACTTAGGATTAACACTGCTGACTCTGCATGCTGCTGACAACTTGAATTCGGCAAAACATCTCAAATTTTCCCCAATCGAGAGTTAATAGCAGAAATAAATGGCAGTACTTGAGAAAGATGGAGACCATCGAATCAACTGCCTTTGCAGTAAATCTACTTGGCCAAACCTCCTTTTAATGACTTCTGTTCCTGAGCCTTGAACTCAAGTCTTTCTCTGGTTTCTCCCCTCTTAGTTTATCCTATCCATGCAGGCCAGTTTCTGATCCCTCTAATCTGTTCCCATTAATCTGTTGACCACCTAACTTGACCTCCTTGTTCAAGTGTAGGCCAATGATATTAACAGTTCACTGTCTTGGGGTGTCTATCCTTCCTACAAGTCTGCTGTTAACATTCACCTTGTCAAAAAAAATCCCCTGATCCCACAGTCCTTGCAAATTGCCATTCCATCTTTGTGCTCCCCTTCCTTAAGTCCTCCCAGATATCTTGTGCTCCCAGATATCTGCCTGTCTTTCCCAGAGCACCATGCTTGAATCAATCTATAATTCCTTGTGTAGTACCATAAAAGTTCTTCACATACAAATTGCAAATTACATGAAGTATACTTTGCCTAATCCCTCTTGACCTGTCTTGCTACTTATTAGCATGCTTGATGGGCCTTCCTCTGTCAGTGCTTCTCTACTGTTATCCTGCTGGGAGTGGCTGCACTTACCTGGTTCTGTTCTCAGCTATCTGTATATAGCTGAAGAATCGTTTCCAGTGGCTTTCTGCACCATAGCTTCTGGTATTCCCCAAGGATCTATCCTTGGCCTTTTTTTTTGTGCTTCTGATGAGTGGATTGGTAAGTCTAAGCTACTTGATTCTCATCAGAGTACTGCAGCTGATTGTGACCAGTACAGAGTTGTGTGTGGAGTTACTTTACTGTTGGATCTGAGTTTGGGTTTGTTATATTACTGGTGTCTGAGATCAAGTTTGTTGTCTGTTTTCTCTTAGGACAGTCTCTGGAAACCTAAAGAATTTGAACAAATGTTGTAACAGATATTGTTTTTAAACTGTCGAAAGCTAATAAAAGCTGAAGACATTGAAGCAACGTGCATATAATTTTCATAATGACATGTTATGAGCGTGTCTGATAGACCTGGACTTTCAGTTTAACTCTTGGCATTTATTTTGAAACTTAAATTTTGGTTTGGCTAGATTTCCTTGAGGGTTAGTTTTATATTTGAAATCATTTGGCCCTGATTGCATAACCTTGCACTTAAAAAAAAATCAAGTTCTCTTCTGACCTATCTTTTAAAATGTACATATTTTGTTAACTTGTAGCTGTATAAGAGACAGCTCTGAAGTATTTTTATAATGTTAACTATAAATGAACAGCCATGGGATTTTATGCATGATTGAAATGGGTTGTGACAATGTAACTAACTGAACTGATAGGAGCGGGCAGACAAGTGGAGGAGGTAGAGGTAGAAGTCCTGCTGTTAAATAATTTCAAGTCTAGTTGCTGTCCTATAAATTTTGAACAGGCTGCAGTTTAACTAACAAACTAGAATCTGGTACAAGGCTTCTTGAAGTGGGGATTGGGACTCCAGTTGGGGTCATATGCTAATAATTTGATTGAAAGCTCTGAGACAGTAATGTCTGCCATGGAGCTCCTAACAGTTACAACCCTGTTCCAGCAGGAGTTCCCCTTCCCCAAACTCAAATGTTTCAGTTACGTTGAGACACTTCTCAAACCTTGAAATGGGGTCATGGTCGTAAAGTCTTGGAAAGGACTGCTGAAGAATGTCTATCTGATTATGAACAGTAGGTCAGTCTGTCAAGCCTGCACCGATAAAGTTCTGGAAATCAATAATATCAGATTTGAAACTCAGAAATGTTAGCTGTCTTTCTTTCTCCACAGATGATGCCAAACCAGTTGAGTTTCTCCAGCATTTTTTAAATTTGAGATCTAGCATCCACTGTATTTCGCTACTATACAAGCCTGTGCTGATGCTTTACGCTCTCTATATTGTCACATTTTTCAAGCAGTTGTTGAATTGTATATTGTACTTAAAGTAAATTATTCCATAAGTGTGATTATATAGGAAATTATTAGTATTCAAAATTTTGTGAAGGAACGTTTCTAACTCGCCTTACTACTTAAATTAGTATGCTACCAGTTTATAGATCCTTGGAAACTGTTATTGTTTACCTTATCAAAACCCTCAATTGTGGAGCCTTTCATTCAGTTACTCATTTGTAATAACAAGTCAGCCTAAATGAGTGGAATATCTGCATGAGCTTTGTGTATATCATGTTCTCTAATCACTGTTCACTTTATACAGGTGTGGCCACTGCAAAAGGCTGGCCCCAGAATATGAAGCTGCTGCTACTAGGTTAAAAGGAAAAGTTCCTCTAGCGAAGGTAAGTCACTCAGTGTATCTGTTCGGGATGTCGAATAGGAACGTAGTACAGTTTAACAATTGACAACTTCAGATCTAAATGTAATAAACTGGAAGTCTCAAATATGCAACTGCAAGTATTTTGACAAAGCTTTTTTTTTTGCTTGATGTATTATGTACCGTTTTGTTGTATTGATAACCAAATTAAATAGTAAAACATATATTTTCTTTACTTTCCCAAAGTGTGTTTCTGCATGTGTAACCAAAGCAATATATGTTAACCTATCTAAAGTTTATTGTAGGCTATTACAATGAACTAAATTGTAACTATTAGCTCAGCAATGCTAAGATAGCAAGGGTTGCAATCACCAGTATTGGTATATCACTGAAATTGAAGATAATTGATGGAAATGCAAGTTTGGAGCACTTTTGGCACCCCCGCAGAAAATTAATTTCAACTACAGTGATGACTTAACTCGCTCAACAGTTTTGCAATCTATTGTGAAGATAGACTGCATTTTGTAAAGAGAATAGAGAAGTGTAAGGCCCTTATTCCAGGAAGAGATTGTGATTGCCATTATGAACAGGATCACTTCAATGACGGAGTACTGATTTTGACCTTGGAAGCTTGAATAATGAGCATTGAAGAAGACCGCTCACCACCATTTTAAGGACAATCACCTCTCAATGCGGTCATCCTGTGAATGAATCAAATCAAAATTCTTGGCAGCTTGGATTCATTTTGCATACCAGCTTAATTTGTTCCCTAAATGTGTGTTCTGAGAGTCTGTTGCTTAAAGTCAGTCTTGCAATGGTTTTTAATGGTTAGGTTGAAGTTTTTAGGATATAGTTGGGTTGGAATTTAGTTGTACACTCATCAAGCACTTTCCTTTGATTAATCTTGGTTTGTTAGAACAGTGGAAATGCAATGTGTGCAAGTAAGTTGTGAAACGACAAAGACACAAGCTTGCAATTGAGATTAGTGCACATGTTGACAATTCACTTGGATATCACTATTGCTAGTTCTTGTCCAAAGTTAATAAGTTGAATTATTTCTATATGGTAGTGCCTAGAAGCTTTAAAAAAAAAAGCATAGGCCTAAATACAGTATTGAAAATTATTGAAATGTTGTTTTGCTACTTTTTTCCCCATTTCCTTTTAACAACAGGTGAGCGCTTGTGTGGTTTGTATATTGTAATAACTTCAGCTGGACTAATGGTCTGATATTGTATTGACCTTAATCAGGTTGACTGCACTGCAAACACAAATACATGCACCAAGTATGGAGTCAGTGGTTACCCAACTTTGAAGATATTCCGTGATGGTGAAGAGTCTGGTTCTTATGATGGTCCTAGAACAGCAGGTAAGAGCTAACATGATTGTTCCATTAGTGGCTTTAATTTTACAATGGGCAGCTAATTGCACCATTTGTGGTTTAGATCACCATCTATAATCTTGCTGGATTTGGGTTATTAGTGCTTGTTCTTGATGACAATTCAGATTTGTTCAACTCAAGTTGCTCCTTAAGTTTGTTAGTTTTTTATATACAGGGTATTAGCCTTAGAGTCATAGAGATGTACAGCATGGAAACAGACCGTCCATGCCGACCATATATCCCAACCCAATCTAGTTCCACCTGCCAGCACCCGGCCCATATCCCTCCAAACCCTTCCTATTCATATACCCATCCGAATGCCTCTTAAATGTTGCAATTGTACCAGCCTCCAACACATCCTCTGACAGCTCATTCCATACACGTACCACCCTCTGCGTGAAAAAGCTGCCCCTTAGATCTCTGTCATATCTTTCCCCTCTCGTCCTAAACCTATGCCCTCTAGCTCTGGACTCCCTGACCCCAGGGAAAAGACTTTGTCTATTTATCCTATCCATGCCCCTCATCAATACTCTGACCAATAAAGGAAAGCATACCAAACGCCGCCTACACTATCCTATCTACCTGCGACTCCATTTTCAAGGAGCTATGAACCTGCACTGCAAGGTCTATGTCTTTCTCTTAATTTCTCTTTCCTTTCCATATATTCACTTCCTTGCTTGACCTCATGTCTGCAAAAGAATTTTCTCAATCTTCTGCAGCCTTTAATGCTGCATTGTCCTTGCAAGCCTCCCTCAGTTATTGCACTTAGAGAAACTATTTGTCTTCAAAGCAGCCGGAGCATATCTCCTCCCATGCTAACATTGATACATGTGGTGTCCACCAAAAATCCATCAGTGTGGCTCCTGCCTTTTGTCAGCTACACCTTGCTGTCATCTTGAAACGTAGAAACAGTTTCCATTTTTTTGACTTGCCACTACTTCTGGAACCCAGTTATGTAGTAGTGAGCATTTTGGATGACTGAAATTATCTCCTTAGCCCCATGACAGACTCTACATTCATGCCTGTGGTCCAGTTTCCTGTCTCAGCCACATCATCAAGTTAAGCTGTTGAAAACCTTGGTGTCTCAGTTAACCCCAAGCTGAATTTCTGTCAGCATATGTCAGCAGTACCAAATTTTAAAGCATCTTAGCGTAAAATAGTAGTGTCCCTATGTCCAGGTTACATGATCTGGTGTCAAGTTCCTCCTGCCCCAGATATGCCAAAACCCATTCGAACAGATACATTAAGAGGAGAATAGAGGCATCTTGTGGTGTGATGCTACTGTCCTCTCTCAAGGCCAGAAAACCTGGCTTCTGGTCCCACCTGTAGTGGCATTGTATCATAACATGTGCATCTTGGTAATGTTGCCTGTAATCTCCACAGTGCTACTTTTAAATTTGAAAAAGTTTAAATTTAATTTCATCTCTGTACTACTTGCAGCCATGCAATACCTGCCATCATCCCTGAAACTCTGATTTTAGCGTCAAGATCCTTTGAAAATATCTTATCGGTTTTTCAAATAATAAATAGTGTAGAGATTGTGTACCAGTCTTGTGACTCACGTTTATTTTAGATTTTACTTGTCAGGGCTAAAGCTAACTTGATTATAAGGATGTCTTTAGCTCAACAGTAGCTCATTTACTTGTTATGTCTGCGCAGATGGGATTGTCAGCCAATTGAAGAAACAGGCAGGACCAAGCTCCATAGAAATTAAAACTGCTGAAGATTTGGAGAGCTTCATTAATGACGCTGATGCTTCTGTTATTGGTGAGTAGCTGTCAATTAAACTTGAATGGGTCATTTTATTTTTAGGAGAAAGTGAGGACTGTAAATGCTGGAGATCAGAGTCGAGAGTGTGGTCCTGGAAAAGCACAGCAGGTCAGGCAGCATCCGAGGAGCAGGAGAATCAGTGTTTCTGGCAAAGGCCCTTCATCAGGAATGAGACTTGTGAGCCAAGGGGGTAAAGAGTTAAATGGGAGGGGGTGGGGTTTTGGGGAATGTAGCTGAGTGTGAAATGGGACGGGTATGTGGGAAGAAAGATGGACAGGTCACGAGGCTGGTGCTGAGTTAGACAGTTGGATCTGGGATAGATGGGTGGAGGGGAAATGAGGAAATTGGTGAAGTGCGCATTAATCCCGTGTGGTTGGAGGGTCCCAAGGCCAAAGATGAGGCGTTCTTCCTCCAGGTGTCGGGTAGCTAGGGTTTGGTGATGGAGGAGGCCCAGCACCTGCATGTCCTGAAGCGTTCTGCAAGTAGGCGTCCTGTCTCCCCAATGTAGAGGAGACCACATCGGGAGCAATGGATACAGTAAATGACATGGTGGCAAACTTCAAACTATCTATTTACTACAATCAGAGCAAACTGGACGTATCTGCTTGATGTTTGTTTACCTCCTTCACATAAACTCATACAATGAGCAATAAGAACTCCTCTCTTTGTAGCTCTGTCAGTGGAAAAGACAACAATTATGTTTACCAAGTTAATTTTGCAATACCTTCCAGGAGGGTGAAGGTAGAGCTGGAAGACTTGGCAAGACAGTTTTGGTATTGATCCAGTTCAGTAAATCTTTGGGGTTCTGCTAGTCATCTTTATTGCAGCAATTGTGAAAGCTTCCTTAGTACCGCAATCTGTGTCAAATTAAGTATTCATTCGAAAAATGTCTGGCTTTAGTACTTGTTTGAAGTACCCATGTGATCAGTTCATTCTTATTTAGTTAATCATTCTGGGTATGATTAATTCTTTGATTCTTCGGCAAAATAATTTTTTGCCCACTCTCAACCTAAAAGTCTCTTAACTTTATTTTAAATCACTATCGTATTGCTGTCTTCCTTTTTAGTAGTGTTCTAATCTAAAGGGATAAAATCAATTTTCTCTCTTACAATTTACTTTTGCTTGCTTGCAGAAACTTTTTTTAATTAGAGTTTTTCTGACTATGAACTCTCCTTGGTTTATGTACATAGTTTCATTCTGGGCAAAAATTTGCTCGCTGAGCTGGAAGATTTGTTTTCAGATGTTTTGTCACCATACTAGGTAAGTCAGCTTCACTGGAGGCTCATAGTGTGGTGCCGAAACGTCTGAATACAAACCTTCCATCTCAGCGAGCAAACTTACATCCAGAAGCTCAACCTGAGCTACAATTCTTCTCAGAACTCGCTAGTAGTTTCACTGAAAATGTCAGTGACAACAGGAAATCTGTTGATTTGCCAAAATGTTTAAAATAAACTCTAATCAATTTGTGTGCCTGTTGTGCAGGTTTTTTTGAAGACTCTGCTAGCTCAGCCCAGACAGATTTCCTCAAGGCAGCGAGCGCAATGAGGGAGAACTACCGTTTTGCACACACTAATACAGAGGAATTACTTGAGAAATACGACATCAAGACCAAGTATGTACTGCCTTGTATTGGGAACCATCCAAAGTTAACCATATGGGTGCTGCTTTCATCGTCAGTAGAAAATGCTTTAAGGTTGTGAAGATGTTTGGAACTTGTCTTTTCGCGGAATCAAAAAGTTATCCATCTTTTCTTTTCATATGGACAGTCTTTTGATCCAAAATGTTTATCTTCGCTTGTAATCTTTTATCGATTTTCAAGGCCACTTCCAAAAGTGTCCTCCGTTTTTGAAAACTTCATTTTTTACTTAAATTTCAATCTTCTGTTTATTCATGGAAAGCCTGCAATTGAACGTAATCACTTTATATCTAGATCAATAAATTGATTAATACATAATTCTTTTTCTGCAATTACAAATCAGCTGAATACTTAGGATCATGCTGTTAAGGTGCACTGGATTGGCAAACAAATACCAAGTCATGTAGGCATTTTAATCAATGGGTTTCTCTTCTTTTAACAAGCACATGCAAGAGAATTTCACAACCCATGTTAAAATACTTAAACACTGAGATATGCGCCGCTTTATTTCCAGACTTTATTTTTTTTTTTGTTGGAGTAGCTTTGTAATTTTTAGAGGCTCTAAGGCTGTATACAAACTGCACCCAGGACAAGTACGTATTTTTAAAATGTAGTCAGTCAGTATTAATTCAGTTCTTTGGATGATGTTTTAGGGAAACATTTGAAGAATACACTTAATGGTAAGGTCCTAGGGAGTGTTGCTGAACAAATGGACCTTGGAGTGCAGGTTCATAGCTCCTTGAAAGTGGAGTCACAGATAGGATAGTGAAGAAGGCATTTGGTATGCTTTCTTTTATTGGTCAGAAAATTGAGTACAGGAGTTGGGAGATCATACTACGGCTGTACAGGACATTGGTTAGACCACTTGTGGAATATTGCATGCAATTCTGGTCTCCTTCCTATCAGAAAGATGGTGTGAAACTAGAAAGGGTTCAGAAAAGATTTACAAGGATGTTGCTACGGTTTGAGGATTTGAGCTACGGGGAGAGGCTGAACAGACTGGGCTGTTTTCCCTGGAGCATCAGAGGTTGGACAGGCTAAATAGGCAAAGTCTTTTCCCTGGGGTGGGGGAGTCCAGAACTAGAGGGCATAGGTTTAGGGTGAGAGGGGAAAGATATAAAAGAGACCTACGAGGCAACATTTTTCACGCAGAGGGTGGTACATGTATGGAATGAGCTGCCAGAGGAAATGGTGGAGGCTGGTACAATTGCAACATTTAAGAGGCATTTGGATGGATATATAAATAGGAAGAGCTTGGAGGGATATGGACCGGGTGCTGGCAGGTGGGACTAGATTGGGTTGGGATATCTGGTCAGTATGGTTGGACCGAAAGGTTTGTCTCCATGCTGTACATGTCTGTGACTCTAGCTGTGAGAGCTTGACCGGGTGTATGCTGGCTGAAGAGCTCAAGAATAAGAATTTATGGTTTTGAGATGAAGGAATTTAGGACTAATGAAAAATATCTTTATTTACGGGATTGTGATTTGCTATTATTCTGCATTCTGAGAGTTGTGGATGTTAAAGATGAATATTAAGGGTGTTGAAATATGTGGCAGCCCAGTGGGAAAGTGAAATTGTTGTAAACATTCAACCGTAATCTCAAGGAGCTGCAAGGCTCAAAACTCCTTTCATTTCCCAATGTAGTGGCTGCTGAGAATGTTTCCTTTTTGTTCAGTCACCAACTTGTAATTTGGTCATCTCGTACTGAAAGAAGTTGCAGTTGACAAATTAAAGCATGTCACTGGTGCCATCGGCCATATAGGCTATGAAGTGCTTTCCCAAGTACTTCGCTCTATAGCTCATTTTATGCAAAACCAGTGAGAGGCAGTAGGATTAGTGGCAGCATTGTTTTGGAAAGCAGAGTTGATGTTTTTGGAAGTTCCTAACTGGTGAAACTTTACCTTGGAAGCATTTGTGTCTAAATAAGTGTCATTGCCATATTGAGGTTTTCTACTCTGAATAGATTTTCCCACTCTTGTCCTACACCCTTTTTAATAATTCTCTTCCGAGCATTACCCAAATGCCTCTTGTGCTGTGGTTGGTGTGGTTTCATTCACTACATAATTACAGAACTGAGCATCTTAATAGTCTTGTGTTATTGCTGGATTCTAACCTCAGTTTCAGGCTTTGAAGCATATAATTCGATTTGAACTAGGGATGATTGTTTAAACACTCTAACCTGTCAGCTCTCATCGTTCTGCAGAATCTTCAATATTGATAATCATTTGTAGCCAATGCAGTCATTTTCCAATATAAAATCCACTTGTTTGGTGCATACTCCTTGGAATTTGATCAGAATAGTTAATTCTGACTAGGATGAAATCATAAATACTCAGTCATTGATGGTCCTAAGTCATAAGTATGTCCATTTTAATGAAAAGGATGTTGGTTCTTTCTCCTGCACGTTCTTTAATTGGTTGACAGCCAAGATCTATTAGCTCGTTGCTGACCCTTTAAAACTTAACATTGTCATTAATAATGTTAAATATGTTGAGAATTCTTCTAGCACTTAGTGAGCAAAGTACACCATGGATGTGCATATTCCAACTGTGAGCTGACTAATGATGCACCAGCAAGGTAATATCCATGGTCCGTGCAGACTCTAGCACTGGTGCAGTAAATGTTGACTCAGGAGCATTTCAAAATGGATTTGTGTTCATTTCTGATCACTGGGGAGTTTTATTTTAAGTGAGTGGTTGATAGTGGGGGCTATCTTTAGAGAAGAAAGGATGCATTTCTAAGTTTTGATCTTGGCATCTTATTGTTGAACGCAATGACAATTTCTGCTTTTACTTTTACATAGGGGAGTTATTCTGTTCCGACCTCCACGACTGGCAAACAAGTTTGAAAGTAGCAGTGTGCAGTACACAGAAGACAAATTCACAAATGCAAAAATCAAAAAATTTGTCCTTGACAACATGTAAGTCCCGTTCTGTGACAAGTTTTATAATAGCGTGAGTTTAGATTATTCAAACTGAAACATGGATTGAAGTTTTGCAATGTTTTTTGAAGTTCGTTCCAGAGGTGGGAAGGGAATGAGTGTATTAACTTTACTTTGCACAAGGAAACTCGTGAAAAATTTTGCTTTATGACCATGCTGGAAGACTAGATTATTAATGTCTTGTCGGGGATTTGATTTGTGGGATGTGGGTATCACTAACAAGGCCAGAAATTTTGATTGTACACTAATCTCTTTGTGATCAGTGTTATGCACATGGTGCTATCTGGGAGGGAGTTTTAGGATTTTTGACTAAGTGTCAGTAAAGAACATTTCATCATGCTCTGTCCCTCGTAGCTGGCAGGCAGAGTTTGGGGAAATAGAATTGAGTTACTTGATGCAGAATTTTTGTTATCACAGTATTTTGTATGGCTGGTCCATTCAAGTTTCTGATCAATAGTAACTCCCTCTTCTTCTGAGAATGTTAATAGTGGAGGATTCAGCCCTGAGTGTCAAACCAACCTATTTAGGCATGCTATTACACACCTCTGGAGAAGGTGTGACTTGAACCTGGGTCTCCTAACTCAGGAAAGGGCACTGCCACAGGAGCTTTTAAAGGTCTGCTTTTTAAAACTTTACATGCAGGAGTGCTTTCATGCATAACTGAACAGATTTTCTTTCCACCACCAAAACTACCCATGTTACTTTTCACCTTTTATCCACCAGCACTAAATCATCTGTTTCAAATTACTTACCGGTTTACACGTAAAGATCATTAAGGGCAGTCTAATTAAAGACCAAAGATGAGGGAAAGGGGGCAGGGAGAAAGAGGAGTTGGAGAAATCAGACAGTCCACACTCTGCGGTGCCGTCCTCTCTCTCAACGTAAACAACAAAAGAGGTGAAAGACTATTGTTTGTAGAAGCCAGAGGAAAGAAATGACAGGCTCAATTTATTATGTATTTTCTAATCAATCTGTTCAGAAATATTATTATACACTTTGAGTAGGTGGGATTTGAACTCTGGGAGCCTTGACTCAAAAGCAGGCATACTACTGCCGTGCCACAAGGACCATAAAGAACTGATTGTACGGTATTTGTAATCAGCCTGTTCAGAGATGTCAGTTTTTGTAATGTAATATTTCTTGTTTAATGCAGCTTTGGCATCTGTCCCCATATGACTGAAGATAATAAAGATCAGTTAAAAGGGAAGGATCTGCTGGTGGCTTACTATGATGTGGATTATGAAAAAAACCCAAAAGGTTCTAACTATTGGAGAAATAGGTACTGACTGCACGTTGGAACTAATCAAATGCTTTTAAACTATGACTACTTTGTTGTATTTGATGTGTAATGTCCCACACGATTATTGCTTCATCCCATCTCAAGGTTCATCAGAACTAAACTGTCACCTTCACAATAGTAAGAATTTTTCTATTTTCCTTTCTAGCTGCGAGTACTGAGAATGTAAAGAACACTTCAAGTATTGAATGATAGAGCTTGTATCAGATTCCAGCAAGCACTGTAAAAGTGATGCACAATATATTAGCTCCTATTATGTTTTCGCTTAAGCTTTTTCTTAACTACAGTGTGTTTGGGAAGCCACGGGTCCAAGAGATTTTTTTTTTAAACAACTATGGAATCTATCTTACCTATCTTAATTCATTCCATAACCATTAACTTTAATATTAACTTTCTTTGAAAACCGTAACATTGTTTAATATTTGGTCTGTCTATTCTTATTGTACAGAGTGATGAAAGTTGCTCAGAAATTTCTGGATGATGGTAAGAAGTTGACTTTTGCTGTGGCCAACTATAAAACCTTCGGCCACGAACTTTCAGAATTTGGCTTAGACGCTGCCACTGGTGATGTTCCTGTGGTTGCTATCAAAACTGCTAAGGATGTAAAATACGTGATGCAAGAAGAATTCTCGTAAGTACATTGAGTTGGTGGAAAGCAGAGACTCTCACTGGTCTGTTCAAGCAACCTTGTCACTGGGATTAATGTGTATGGAAATATCGAAACTTGTAGAAAAGTGATTGTACCATTAACTTGATATGCTCAAGCTGGAATGTTTTTAGATAAGTAGACAGATTGTTTGAAAAGTGCACCTTCAGAAAGTGATGCTAACAGAAGGTAACTTCAGTTCTGCACTTGAATGTGTACAGAACAGATGCAAAACCAGTGATTCTTAAAGCTAATGTTTTTGTAATGAGAATTGCTGTAGGAACAAAATTTAATGTTTTTTTAATGTATTTGCAAAAGTACATTTAGTTTTTGTAGATTATTATCTGTGGATTGTAAATCTGACCAGATACTTTCAAATCTTATAAGTACAAATCAAACTCTTTGTGGCTGTCTTGTCAGAAATCTGGTGCTTTGACTAGACATTTTGTCTTAAAAGTGCATTTGATATACTAAGCAATTTAACATGTTGCTTTGTAACGAGCACTTCCATTGTTTTGAGGACCTGAGTTTTTCTTTTTGCCAGGCGAGATGGTAAAGCACTGGAGCGTTTTCTAGAGGACTACTTTGATGGTAAACTGAAACGTTATCTTAAATCTGAGCCAATTCCAGAGAGCAATGATGGTCCTGTGAAGGTCAGTCTCTTGGATATTGTTCTTTGACGTCAATTCTTTCCATGAGCCTTCAGCTTGCAGTGACTTATTACTGTGTTTAACTGCAGAATAATCACCATATATCTTATTGAACTATCTGTGCAACCTGCGCTTTATTTGCTGACTAAGCTGTTTGATTGGTAAATGAACAATGTTGTGTTCTAAATATTTGCAAATGTCACGTATTTTGTTTAACAATTTGGAATAATGCACCTTGCACTAATGGATATTTTTGTTCAGATGATTTGAATCTTGGAGGAACTTAATTGCTAGAAAATGTTAGCCATTTTATACCTACTTTGGCACCATTCTGTGTTTTTTGAGAGCAAACGTGGAAATTAACTTTCTTTTGAAAAAGCTACGTGTTTTCCATAAACGAGGTGATCCCTGTTGTGATGGTAGAGTTGCTGACTAATTATGGCAATCAATCTCTGGTCTGCAATAGACCCACACATAAGTCAAGGAATTTCTGGTCCAGAATTAGTTCCTTTCGTGTGTACAACACTTGTAAGCCACTTAGTGTAATCACTTGGGTGGGGAGACTGTGTGTTTGTGCTAATCTTTTTTAACATTCAGCATTGGATGTTTGCATTTGTTTATTGAGAATGACTATACCTTCAATCTGGTAAATAATTGACACTTATGTGAGGGGAGAGAAATTAGTTGCAGAATTGAAATGGAGCAGTGTTTCTCATTTTGCAATGGCTGACAGTTGGGTACAATTTTTTGTCTCGTCAATTTGCTCTTCCAATGTCATTTCGTTAGAATATAGTGTTCCTACCTGAAACAATTCAGACTTCTATTTTTACAGGTTGTAGTCGCTGAGAATTTTGATGACATTGTAAATGATGAAACGAAGGATGTCTTGATTGAATTTTATGCTCCGTGGTGTGGCCACTGCAAGAGTCTGGAGCCAAAGTATAAGGAGCTTGGAGAAAAGGTTAGACTGTATTCTGATAGGTTTGTTTTTTCCAATTTTTACAATGTAATTGTTCCACTACATTGTCTGTCTTTTTTTTTTAAATGCTAGTTAAGTGGTGATTCTAACATTGTCCTTGCCAAGATGGATGCTACAGCCAATGATGTGCCTTCACCTTATGAAGTTCAAGGGTAAGAGTGGAGACATAAGCCATCTTATTGGTTTAAAGCCCCTCATTTTGAATCCTTTCTGAATTCTTTTCTTTATATTTAGGTTCCCCACACTTTATTTTGCCCCGATGGGTAAGAAGCAGAGCCCAAAGAAATATGAGGTAGGTTCATTTTTTTTCTACACAATTTGCATTTTGAATCTTTTTGTAACAATATAGTGACTGATCTGCAGTTTTTATAGAAAATATTGTAAAAATGAGTAAATGCGAATTTGACTTTGTTGTTGATACTTGAATTGTTGTTTAACAGCCATTGGTTGAATAGTTCTAAGTAACTAAATCTTCCAAGTAACTAAATTGGGTCCTTTCAGATAACTCCTTAGTAAAAGCTAGTTTTAGTAAATAGGTGCTTCTTGAAAATCTTGTTTCAACAACCATGGTGTCTTGATATTGCTTGAGCAGTATCAGTTGAGCACCTCAGTTTCAGAATCAATTTTTTTCCAAGATCAGTCTTGAGTATTTGTCCTTTTTGGATTTGAAATCCGTAAGAAATTGTGGCAAGTGCTGAGGTTCATGCTTGTATTTAATCTGAGATCACCTTGTATCAAAGAATACAAAGTATGTCTATATCACTTGAGTCAGATCATTTCCATAAATAAGCCTATTCTCTGCCTGATGCTAAAATCTCAGACTGGCTGATTGGATAAAAGTGCATCAGTCCAAAGATTAGGCATAATGCAATTTAAATGGTGTACATAACAGGATTTATCTCACTTTGAAATGTTGAAGGCTGAGACTGATGGTATCTGGGAACTGGCCGTTTCCTTTTGAAGCAGCTGCTAATCAAATATTATTAATTAGATTATGATTCATTGTTTTATTTTGAATAAGCCTAAGCATGCAAAATCAGGTAGCCAACTGCAGCAGTTAGCTGGAAAAGCTAACCCCAACTTGAAATGCAGATAGATGCTCCTAAATGATAGTAAATCTCATAAGTCTTCAAACAGTTGTTTGTTAGACGCATTTTGGTGAAACTCATCATCTTGTACTCATCATTTGCAAGGATACCAATGTAAAGGGGAACAATGTGCAGAACATCTGGTTGGTAAGCGCACTATTTGAAAGTTATTGTCATGGAGAATGCACCAGTTAGGTAATTGACAGTTGATTGGCAAGCTTAATGGAGATTTTTTTGAACCCCAAGCTTTGAACTTATAATGCTGTACTGAGCAAAACTTTCTCTTTCTTATCTCCTAGTTTGTGTAAATTAACTATTGATGCTTAATATTATGTTTATCACTGTGTTGTTAATTCAGGGAGGTCGTGAAGTTAGTGACTTCATGAATTACTTGAAGAAGGAATCTACACATCCTCTGGATGTAACAGTGGAAGAAAAGAAGTCAAAGAAGAAGAAGAGGGACAAGGAAGACCTGTAAATTACTGGAAACACTTCCAATGCTAACATCTTGATATGCAAGGATTAATTGGAGCCAGGGTTGGGTTAGAGATTTGGTGGTGGTAATAGTCACTTTCTAAGAGGGTTCACAGTCTGCCATACCGGTCCCATTTCTGTATCAATTTTAAGATGCACTATCAAAGTTATTGAATCAAAAGGGGCAGAAATTCAGGTTTTGTTTTGGTCTTATTTTGTACTGGTGAATGTTTTTGTACATTTTGGAACAATAAACCCCTTTAAACCAAACTGAATGCACTGCAATGTTTGCACACACTAAATTTATAGCTCTCAACATGTATTTTCCATTTGCTCTCATTATTGGAGTTGTTTTCTCATTACAGGTTAACTGCTCATTTTAATCTTCAAATTAAACTGTGTAATTTGTAAATTTAGGAACTAATTAATCCCTAACAGCAAAATTTAGCCTGCCTTGTGCTGGTAGGTGTATGGGTGAAACATTCAAATTTCTTGAGGAAAGAAATAGACATCCTACTTTATAACACTTTCTTCAAACTTTAATGGTCTGAAAGGTGAATATTTGCACATGCTGACAATTTTAGGCAAGTAAATACTAGCCTAATCTCAGATCTTTAAAATGTATCTCTGCAGTCTGCAATTAATCCAGTAGAATGCAGATGTCCTGGACCAGACGCTGTCACTACCATTGCTGCTTTTGGCTATCCACCAAAAGCCAATTTGGGTAAATACTTTGAAATTAGCTTGGGTGTCACACTTTCCCATTGCCCTGTGTTTGCTTGTAAAATCTTTCTTCAGACCATGTTTAGTGCTGATGCTTTTGTTCGCCTTCAGATTTGGATCTGCCTTCCTTCGATAGGGTTGACTAGATTGTTAATTATGAATTATTAATGCTGAGAGTATTTCGCCAGTTATTCTTTTTTTAAATGACTTCTACAGAACGTTAACACTTCAACTCAAACATCATTCAGAAATCCTGAGAATTAAGGTGTTTATGAACACTACTGAGTTTTTATTTAAACCCTTCCAAGATCCTGCAATGTGTTGCCTTCCAGATTAGTGCAAACTTCTAATACTTTCTGTTTGAATTACTCTGCCACTATTACTCCCTCCTCCCACTCTTCAATATTATATTGTCATTGTCCTTGACATTTTTGTCTGCAAGCGCTGCATTGACCACACCACTACATTAGCTGTTGCTTGGCTCCACTTAAGTGTTCAATAGCAGGAATACTCTAACATAATTTGCCTTGTGTACTGTCTGCTCCAGAACCTCTAATGACACATTAGACTTGACCTATAGGTCTTTATTTTACTGCATTACATGGCAGTGCTAAAGCAGATAGTGTAAGAATGATTGAATTGTGAAGACAAGTGTGTACAAGAAAGTTGCAGTAAATTTCATTTTAAGTGTATGGCTCTATTTATTGCCAAGGTTAGGTCAATTGTGTGAACTTAAGCCAATGTGGATGACTTTAATGCGACTAGGAATTAATCTCTCTCAACAGGTGATCATATATGGCAATGACCAGGCTTAGATGGTCACAGGTGCAATTTGAGCTGCTCCAAGTGTTCCAGTTATGAAGCAAGAAGCCACAACACCCATCTGCAAATGCTTCCAGGATATTTAAATTTTCTGTGGCAGCTTGAAACCTGAGACTACTTCACTGTTATTGGTTGATTATTCTGCAGAGGTCTAATATGTCCAATCTGGGCACCTCACCTGGGAAGTGGTGTGGAGTTGATCTATTAGAAATTAAGGAGATACAGGAAAAAGTAGAAAATTTGTTCTTCAAAGCAGAGGAGGTTGTGGGGAGATTTAAGAGACATTCAGTATTATGTTTGTAGGCTACATTTCCAGTCAGGGTTGGTAATTGGCACACAGTTACATGATTAGTGAAAGAAACAGGAGGGAGATGAGAGCTTTCTAATTTATTCAATGCACTGCCTGAAAGGGTTGTTGCCTGCAGTTTCAATAGCTAAAGGTAATTAGGTATGGACATGGAAAAATTTGCAAAGCAGTGAGCAAGTTACAGTTAAGTAGGACCAATTGGCACAGGTGGACCAAATGATCTCAATGATTCTATGAAGCCAGATGATAAGGGAAACTTAAGGTGTTTAAATTGATCATGAAGTTTGATAAATTTTAAACATGCAAGCATCTTCCTCTACTAAGGAGTGGAGGATAAAGGGACAAATTCTTAGAATTGGACCTCAGGCCTTTTGAGGATCAATTTATCACAAAAGATAATGAAAGCCAGGGCTGATCATTATCCCCATTCTGACCCCACTCCCTCCATCTGTAAAATAGGAGTTGGATCACTTGAAATGTTCAGGATTATCATATTGAGATAATGGTTTCAAGAGGTGAATGGAGATATGATCCAGTTCAGCTGTGATGCCAGTGGCAAAACCAGCTTGATGGGCTGAACAGATTCAATGATGTTCATGCGTACCACTCCTCTTGAATAGTTAATTCTTTTGCCAGGCTATTTGTTTGCAGTTATGGGCTTGGGTGGGTGAGCCTTTATTTCAGCTAGGCAGACACTGAAGATTGATTTGGATCCTTGCCATAAGAGTTCTGTTTACCCATCTTGGCATGATCAATTCTTCACAGCATTGGTTTATTTTAAGAATCTATGAAAAATCTAAGCAACAGTGAGGAATTAATTTAATTCCACTGAGTTGTTTAAGAAGATTCTAACCTTTTGTAATTTTATGCAATGTTACTTAAAATATTCACTACAATAGATATGCCTCCTCTGTTCAAAGTTATAGATGACATGGAAGAGAATTTGTAATAAACATTTGCTAAAGTCCTCGGCCATGCAGCCAAATTATAAACCTGGGAAATTGATAGCGAAAAGAGTTTGTAACAGTTAAGGTCCAGAGAGTAGCTTGGATTTTTAAAATCTAAACTTGATGCATTTTGGAACGACAGATGTATAAATATAGGAATATTTGTTTAAAAAAAGTTACCACATGTGTCATGTAAAACATTGAAGCTAATCTCTATTGGGATGCACCCTGATAACATTTGACTAAATTATTGTTTATAAGCATTTACAATAAGAGTGATGGACCCAGTTGGAATGACGTGTGCAACATTTGGAATGTTTTCAAAGTATTGAAATGTTTTAAAAAAGTGGTATTAGCACTTGCAGGATTTGGAAAGTGTAATGAAAAAAATGACTAAATGAAATGACCTTGGCTCCATTTCTTTGTTTTACAAAATGGGCATTAAACATGTTTGTTGTATTGTTGGGTGGAATTGATAATTGAAAACTAGAGGTTTGCAGAAATCAAAATTATTGCTAAATGAGCAGACATCAAGTGTAAAGGAATCTTATCCAAACTCTGATCTGGAATTGTCTCCAAGAAACCATTTTGAAGGAACAAGCTCTAATGAATATCTTTATGCGAACACTGTTTGGCTTCAAATATTTTCAGATGTCAAATAGTCTTGCCAAAGTACACGGCTTGTGCAAGATTTCCAAAAATTCTGGATTTTTGTTTTGAGTCAGTAAGTCTTGTAAAATAGAATAAGTATCTTTTATCTTTAAATGCCATGTTTTAATAGCACATTATAAATGTTATATCCCACTGTCCAGTATTCCTAAATTACTTGCTGTATATGCTCCTCATTCATTTATAGTGTATTGGAGTGTATATTACGATATAACTATTGCTGACGATTAAGGATTTAAATAGAACCATTATGTCAGCGACTAGTGTGCCAACTACTGGTCACAAAGCTGCACATGCAGAGATTTGTTACATTTTTTGACATTAGTGCATTTCTAAAACAAAAACCAGTTTAAACACAAACTTTTTGTTAATGCATGCTACTATTATGGAATGCTAACACAATGTTTCCAAGGAGATTCCTATGTGCTTTGGACTGACAATATCAAAAGGCATTAGAAGTCTCCATTTGCAGAGCATCCTTGATTCATGGGACCAATTACAAAGGCATTTTGAGATCAGCTTTCCCAATTTCGTGATGCTGCTAATTTTGATCCCTGTTAGTGGAAGTGCTGAAAAAAGTAGAAAATCTATGCTTGGGTTATTGAGCATCTTTATAAATAATTTTACACTGATCTTATTAATAACTGTTCCACCATGATCTAAAAATAAGCTTCACAACACTATATAACCTTTAGTTGTGTTCAGTTAACAGATCAGTTGTGATATGAAATTGCCAGCAAATTATTGCATGAAATTGACAGCAAATTTTAACATCTGACACATGCTATGGGAAATTTGGAAGTTGCTGATAGCAATACCATGCCCTTCTAATGGAGCAAATGGAGGGTGGAATTGTAGGAGTCTTTCCAATATAATCAACACAAAATTAGTGATCATAAATGTTAAATTGACATGAACGTGCAGTTTTTTCTTCATTGTTTTCACTGTCACATTGAAAATGTCAAGCCTTGTTGAGTGAGATACAAATGGTCTTTTCACTGATGTACTAATTCAAACTTTTCCGCTGAATATTTCCTGAACAGCTAACATGTGGCCTCAATAATATAAAGCTGTAATTCTTCAAATAGTTTTTTGTTTTAAAGGCTTGCCTATGATGTACAACCTATCATAATCCCATATGCCTGTCCCAAACTTTACTTTAAGTAAAATGATTTCAAAATCCGTTATAATTTGTCCTGATTTACTAGCCAGTGTATTAATGATTTCACTGTCGGTGGTAGATATCTTTACAGGATGGTGCCAGATGCAAAGTTGAAACATATCAGAGGAACTTAATACTTCATAGGCCTCTAAATCTCAGAGTGGCTTTTAATAAGATCAGCAATAAGTGTTGTCCCTTTGCCACCAAATGCATAAAGTTCCCTTTCTAAAGTCTCTTCTGGTTCCTCAATATGAACCCAATTCTTGCTTGATCATTCATTGGCACTAGCTCTGATAGTGCTTTTTTTGGTGTCCACTGACTTATTGAGAGGTTTCTAATTAAACCAGACTATTTTCTTTTATTGTTATATCAACCTTTACAAACATTTTATTGCATCTGGAGTGGATGAATCCTAATGATGATCAGCATCAGTCAAGTTAATTTGAGGTCAGCAGGATAGTATAGAAATATACATAAACATGATATTTGATATATGTTACCTATACTGGCTGACCAGAAGAGAGCGCTCTGAGACCATATTCAAATAACATGATTGCCCTTTGCAATATGTTGGGAGCTATTGGTTTCTTTTCTGCTTTAAATGAATGCAAGGCTTTCCCATAATTATAGCCATCTTCCTTCCTGTCATTTTACTTGGAATTTTGTGTGTTCCTCAGATCAGTGTTAATTATTGATAAGAAAAGAAACATTACTGTCTCTGTTTGTATCTCCATAAATGGTGCTTACAAAGTAACGACTGACAATAAAGGTGTCTGTGCTTTGACTTGGCTTTTCAAGCATTTCAATGATAAATGTTTCCTCCAATAGTCTGATGTTAATTATTTACAGAGACAATCCAGATATGCACAAATGTGTCAAAACACAATAAAAGATGAAAAAGGGAGAATTGAGAATTAAATTTATTAGTCTTTCAAAGCTGGAGAAAAATTGCATTTTCACAAGTGTTGTCTGAAATAAATTTTTCAAGTATAATAAAATTTCTCTTCTAAATATTTAAAAATAATTTGCATGTTGTGACCATATAAAATCAAAGCAGAACAAAGAAGATGCGTGTCGAAACACTGAAATGCTGGCAAAAATGGTAAAGGAATGAAATTGTTTTTGAAAGGTTTATTTTTAATTTATTTTTCATTCAGGAAATGGTTTTAGTGTTGAATCCTACCAGTTTTACCCTTGTAGCAAAACTGGCACATAAGAGTTCACTCCTGCTGTCACATGCCATGTTAATTTCCCAATACACTCACTCCTCCACTATATTTCCCCATCTTGGCTACAAAACTTCAATCATACTATTGTTACTTAAGGCATTGGCAGGTTGTAGGTTTACTCACTGAGCTGGAGGATTTGTTCTCAGGCATTTCATCACCATGCTAGGCAATGTCATCAGTGAGCCGCTGTTGAAGCGCTGATATTCTGTCCCACCTATATTAGATTAGATTCTCTACAGTGTGAACAGACCATTTGGCCCCACCAGTCCACACCGACCCTCTGAAGAGTAACCCACCCAGTTCCATTCCCCTCTGATTAATGGCCTGACACTATGGGGCAATTTAGCTTGGCCAATCGACCTGACCTGGACATCTTTTGGACTGTGGGAGAAAACCGGAGCACCCAGAGGAATGTGCGAACTCCATACAGTCGCACAAGGCTGGATTTGAACTCGGGTTATGTGTTGATTTGTCGTGGTGGGTGATATCACTTCTGCTTCTTTTACTGAGGTTGGTAAATGGGGTCCAAAACGATATGTTTGTTAATGGAGTTCTGGTTTGAATGCCAGGCCTTGAGGAATTCCCATGCAGGTCTTTGCTTAGCCTGTCCCAGGATGGATGTATTGTCCCAGTTAAACTGGTGTCCCTCATTTTTTGTATGTAAGGATACTCATGATAGTTGGTTGTCTTTTCCTGCCTGGTTTCCTGCCAGTCTGATGTTTGTTGCAGTCCTTGCAGGATATTTTGTACATGATGTTTGTTCTGCTGATTGTTGGTACAGGGTCTTTAGATTCATCAAGAGCTGTCTCAATGTATTGGTAGGTTTGTAGGCTACCATGATGCGTGGCTGGAGTCTCTGGGCGTGTTGTGTCTTGTTTAGGTTTGTTGTGTACGAATCAGCGGAACATGCGTATCGAGCACCCATTGGTCTTGAATACATTGTATAGGTGTTTTTCTTCAGCATCTCGTAGTTCCTGGGTGCTGCAGTGTGCTGTGCATTTAAATAATTCCTGATGCAGCTCCGTTTATGGGTATTGGGATGATTACTCCTATAATTGTGTATCTCGTAAGTGTGTCGCTTTCTTGTAGGTGCTGGTCTGCAGTTCTCCATTGGTTTTTTTGTTCTGTTGTGACATCTGGGAAGGGGAGTCTGTTATTCTCCTCTTTGGTGAACTTTATACCAGTAAGGATGTTGTTTATATGTTTGTGGGTTTCTTCTAATTTGTTCCGTTTCCTGATGACAAAGGTCCCAAAGCTTGGGCTGGATTGTGGGGAGGGCTGCTCATTCCAAGCTCTGCATAACTGCTTCTGCCAAGAATCCTGATATTGATGATCCCATGGGGAGATCCCTTTGATTTATTTGTAGGTCTTGCCATTGAAGGTGAACTGGGTCGTAAGGCACAGATCTCCAAGTTTGAGGATGCTGTCCTGCTGATGGAGTTGGTGCTGTCTGGTATTTGTGTCCTTGGTTCGTCAAGTAGTGTGGCCGGTGTTCCTTTGGCCAGGCGGATATTTATTGATGTGAAAAGAGTTGTCATGTTGAAGGAAGCCATGACCTCATTGTCCTCTACCTTGGTGTCTTTGATGATGATCAGGAATTCCTGGATGGAATGGTGTGAGACTTCTACTCAGTATTTCAGTTTAGTGTGAAGTTCCTTGGCTGGTCTGTATTGTCGGTGTGCTACTTAGTGCAACTATGGGTTTGGGGGGGAGGGGGGGTCCCTGGTTTGTATACCTTTGGTAATCCAAAGAAACTTGGTATATTGACTTCTTCAGGTTTCATTCTTTGGAGGTCTGTTTGTTAATTTCACTAGTGGAGTTTCTTCAGTACTACCTTAATACAGTTTTCTAGCTATGGAGTTGGGTCCATTGCCACCTGTTGGTAGGTCTCAGCATGTGAGAGTAGTGTGTTTGCTTTTTCAATGTACAGACAAATCACTATTTGGAGATGCCAGTATTGGACTGGGTGTACAAAGTTAAAAATCACACAACATCAGGTTATAGTCCAACAGGTTTATTTGGAAGCAACAGCTTTCGGAACACTGCTCCTTCATCAGGTGATTGTGGAGACTAAGATTGTAAGACACAGAATTTATAGTAAAAGTTTACAGTGTGAAATAGTAAAAGGGAACATCAAGAGGTTCTTCATCCTCAAAGGTATTCAGGAGGTGAGAGAGAGGTGGGGAAAACTGTCCCAGCTCCAGGAAAGTATGCAGAACCTGCTCCTGCTGCAGACGATGGGGGTGGATGTCACGGAGGACCTCAAGGAGGTGAAGGGCCAGCAAGCCTCGCTCTTTGCATCGGAGGCCTCCAAGATAATCTTCCAGACCAGGGCCCGCTCTGGTGAGTTGTTGTCTGAGGGTGGCTGTTGGTTTGTGTGCTGTTATAAGTCCTAGTGGTCTACCATTATAGGGCAAGCCAAACAAAGAACAGCCAGGGAATTCCTAGAAGCATGGCACTCATCCACAAACTCCATCAACAAACACATCGACCTGGACCCAATATACCGGCCACTACAGCGGACAGCTGAAACTGACAACCGGAAGCGGCAGGGACGGGCCACTATAAATGCCGGAGGAAACACCACAGAAGCGCTTCGCAGGAGGCTCCCAAGCATTGAGGATGTCACCTAGACAGGGGACGAAACGTTTGCAACAAAAATTTCCAGCTCAGCGAACAGAACCACAATAACACAGACAATTCAGAAGCTTGGTTGGAGAACAACAGCAGACTCCTCTTCCTAGATGTCACAGCAGAATGTAAAACGAATGGAGAGCTGCAGACCAATATCTACAGGAAAGTGGCACACACAGACCAGATACTTAACTACAGGAGCAATCATCCCAACACTTACAAATGGAGCTGCATCAGGACATTATATAAATGAGCCACACCACACTGCAGCACCTAGGAACTATGAGATGCCGAAGAAAAACGCCAGTACAATGTATTCAAGACCAATGGGTACCCGACAAGCATGTTCCGCTGATGCATACACAACAAACCTAAACAAGACACAACACGCCCAGAGACTCTAGCCACCCTGCCATACATTAAAGACATCTCAGAAATGATGACTAGACTACTCCAGCCCCTTGGCATCATGGTAGCCCACAAACCTACCAACACACTGAAACAGCTCTTGATGAATCTTAAGGACCCTGTACTAACAACCAACAGAACGAACGTCAAATACAAAATACCCTGCAAGGACTGCAGCAAACATTATATTGGACAGACTGGCAGGAAGCTAGCCACCAGGATACATGAGCACCAACTCGCCATCAAAAGACACAACTATCACTACTATCCTTACACGCAGACAACGAGGGACACCAGCTCATCTGAGACAATACATCCATCCTGGGACAGGTTAAATGGGAATTCCTAGAGGTCTGGCATTCAAACTGGAACTCCATTAACAAACATATCGATTTGGACCCCATTTACCAACTCCTCAGGAAAAGAACCGAAAGTGATATCACCCACCACAACAGATCAAGACAAATAAATAGAAAGTGGGACAGAACACCAGCGCTTCACCAAAAGCTCACTGATGATGTTACCTAGCATGGTGATGAAATGTCTGAGAACAAACCTTCCAGCTCAGCGAACAAAGTTACAACCTGAACCACAACCTGAGCTACAAATCTTCTCAAAAATCATAGGTGGGCATGTATTGTATTCCATGTTGGTTCGTGACTTTTCTGTTCCACAGAAAACATCATAGGGAAACATTTGTAGAATTGCTGAGGACATGGACTTTTAGTAACTTGCATTAGGAGTGGGAATGAATTATAAAACTGTTTTTTAGATAGTAGTTTTTGCACATTTCTTTGCCATAGCTTCTGAACATCTAAAATGACCCTTTTTGATGGTGTTACTTGAGTGACAAAGTGTTGAACAGTGTGGCCGGTCCTTTGGATATGATGCCATGCAATCTTTAACCTCAATTTAAACCATCAGCAGAGCTTTACAGGTTTTGGTTCAACAGCTGAAAGGCAACACCTTTGACAGTGCAGCACTCCCTCAGTATTGTATTGGGCTGTCATTTTAGAATATGCATAAAGATTAAAATATAGAAACAACCATTTGGCCCAATTAGTCCATGTTAGTGTTTGCTTTCAATGTGAGCAAGTAGTGATAATTTTTAAGAAAATTCATTCATGGGATGAAAGCATCGGTGGTTCGATCAGCATTAATTGCCCAAAGGGCTGTTCAGAGTCCACCACATTGCTGTGAGTCTGATGTCTCATGTAAACCAGACCAGGTAAGGATGGCAGTTTCCTTTCCTAAAGGGCATTCATAAAGCAGATTTTCTTTTTTGACATTTACAGTGGATTTGTGGTCATCATTAGACTCTTAATTCCAGATTTTTATTGAATTCAAATTGCATCATCTGCTGTGGTCGGATTTGAACCCAGGTCGTCACAACCATTACATGGATCTCAGGATTAACAGGCTGTGACCGCCCCCTTTCTTAAAGTTTACTTGTCCAGTTTCCATACCCCTGCAACTAAATTTTATTTATCAATGTATGCAATCTAGCACTTAACATTGACATTGATGCTGCCTGAACCAGCTACTCTAGAAATTAACCTCACAGTTTTTTCTTGCCCTCAGATTGAAAATGTGACCTTAGGCCACCAACTGCAGGAAGTAACCTGCTACTACCTGCCAAATCTTATCACGTTGTGTCTACACTTTCTTAAGCTATGTTGTTAGAACAAGAGAAGGACCAGTTATCCAGATTTCCTTTCAAGTTCTTGGGTGGATCTGAACCAATGACCTTTTGTACTCAGAAACAAAAAATGTTAGCAACTAAGCCAGGGCTGCTTAAACTAAATCCTTTTGTCTTTTGAACCTTGTGTAGCAAACATCACATATAAGGTAGCGTCTTGCACAACTGGAGAGAGAAACAAGAATGAGGAAGCAATTTTTTATTAAAAAAACAGAGCCATTTACACGAATTTAATGGGTTGGAATTTCCTATGATGTTAGACGCTTAGAAGCACAAATGCTGGGAAGATTCTGAACTATGCAAATTGCTGCAGAAAATACCATTGTATTTGACGTAAACCCATCTGAAAAGTACAGTGTTTCAGGAAACAAGACTAATGTAGCATGTCTGAAATAAACAATTCTGCTCAACACTTTAAAATCATAAAAATAAAATGGTAATTGCTACCTAAATTTGGACACTTCCAGAATTTTACTGCCTATATGTTAACTTGCACCAATGAGATCGGGTTCTCACTCCTGAAGTAGGTAGCTCGAGTTGGGAAGATTTAGACAACATCCAGGCTTTGCCTGAAAATTGGCAAGTGGTAATTGTAATGCATGGATGCCAAACAATGACTATCTCAAAAAGAGTAGCTGAGAATTCCCACTTGACTTTGAATGGTATTGCCATTGCTAGGTTTCCCAACTATCAACATCTTGAGTTTACCATTGACCAGAAACTGAACTGAACAGGTCAAATAAACACTGTGGCTACAAAACCTGGTCACAGATGGGAATTCTGAATACTCTCCTCTTGCCTGGATGAGAGCAGTTTCAACAACACTCAAGAAGCTCAACACCAGGGCAAATCAGGGCAGGACTTAAACACTTAATGGGAAGGTCCTGGGGAGCATTGCCAAACAATGAGACCTCAGTATGCAAGTGTATAGTTTCTTGAAAGTGGAGTCACAGATAGACAGGGTGGTGAAGGCATTTGGTATGCTTTCCATTATTGATCATGTTATGGCTGTACAGGACATTGGCTAGGCACCTATTGGAATACGTGCATTGAGCGTAGGGGTTTGGA
This sequence comes from Chiloscyllium plagiosum, assembly GCF_004010195.1. NCBI lineage: Eukaryota > Metazoa > Chordata > Chondrichthyes > Orectolobiformes > Hemiscylliidae > Chiloscyllium > Chiloscyllium plagiosum. Next base: position 21,567,532 of record NC_057745.1, on the reverse strand, counting down.
GGTCATGTTGTGGCTGTACAGGCCGTTAGTTAGGCCCCTATTGGAGTACTGCATGCAATTCTGATCTCTCTCCTATAGAAAGGATGTTGTGAAACTTGAAAGAACTCAGTAAAAGCTTATAAAGATGTTGCTAGGGTTGCAGGGTTTGAACTATAGGGAGAGGCTGTATAGGCTGTGGCTATTTTCCCTGGAGCATCAGAGGCTGAGGGGTGACGTTATAGAAGTTTACGAAATCAAGAAGAGCATGGATAGGGTAAATAGACAAAGTCTTTTCTCTGGGGTAGGGGAGACCAAACCAGAGGGCATAGGCTTAAGGTGAGAGGGGAAAGATTTAAAAGGGAACTAAGGTGCAACTTTTTCATGCAGAGGGTGGTGCGCATATGGAATGAGTTGTCAAAGGAGGTGATGGGGGCTGGTACAATTATAATATTTAAAAGGTATCTGGATGGATGTTTAAATAGGAAGATTTAAGGAGAGATATGAACCAAATCCTGGCAAATGGGGCTAGATTAACTTAGGATAACTGGTAAGCATGGACGAGTTGGATCAAAGGGTCTGTTTCTGTGCTGTACATCTATATGACTCTATAATCGTCCAAGGCAAGCACCCATTTAATCCCACCACTTTCTATCTTGCTGTTGATATCCTTAGCCACTTTCAGAAATTACTGCGCATTTTGACACTGTCTTTCATTCTCCCATAGAGTGTGGAATAGAAATACTTTGTGGATCCCCATTACATCCGGAGATGCTTTCCCGAAGTGCTTACAAGTACATACATCTGTGTACTAGGAGAAAGTGAGGACTGCAGATGCTGGGGATCAGAGCTTAAAAATGTGTTGCTGGAAAAGCGCAGCAGGTCAGGCAGCATCAAAGGAATAGGAGAATCGACGTTTCGGGCATAAGCCCTACTTCAGGAATGAGGAGGGTGTGCCAAGCAGGCTAAGATAAAAGGTAGGGAGGAGGGACTTGGGGGAGGGGCGCTGGGAATACGATAGGTGGAAGGAGGTTAAGGTGTGGGTGATAGGCCGGAGAAGGGGTGGGGCGGAGAGGTTGGGAAGAAGATTGCAGGTCTAGAAGGCGGTGCTGAGTCCGAGGGTTGGGACTGAGAAAAGGTGGAGGGAGGGGGAGTGAGAGAG
>NC_057745.1:21561427-21566238 GCF_004010195.1 Chiloscyllium plagiosum | reverse complement strand
GACTCAACACCGCCTTCTTGACCTGCAATCTTCTTCCCGACCTCTCCGCCCCCACCCCTTCTCCGGCCTATCACCCTCATCTTAATCTTCTTCCACCTATCGTATTCCCAGCGCCCCTCCCCCAAGTCCCTCCTCCCTACCTTTTATCTTAGCCTGCTTGGCACATCCTCCTCATTCCTGAAGAAGGGTTTATGCCCAAAACGTCGATTCTCCTGCTCCTTGGATGCTGCCTGACCTGCTGCGCTTTTCCAGCAACACATTTTTAAGCATACATCTGTGTACTGCCTGGATTTGTGAGAGCACATCTGCAGGTCCCTTTCAGTGTAGGAGCTAAAGTAGAATGATGCAAGTTTTCAGCATGCTGTCTGCTCCAGTTGCTTAGGGAATCCATAAGTGACTATGCGGACTTGGCTAAAATGTTGCCAACAAACCCTGCTACTGAAACTTTTGAGTTTAGAATTAGAATTAGGTTAATTGTCACGTGTATTCAAATACAGGAGTAGAGTGAAAAGTCTACAATATCGCCCCTCATGGTGCCATATAAGGTATAACATACCTAGGTACAAATCTTAGATACAAAATAGAGAAATAAACAAAAAAAAAGTACATGACTAAAAGAGATTCACAGTATAAGGTGGAAAATAAGAAATAAAGTTAAAAGGATAAATATTACAGTTAGATAAACAAATATTACAGAGCTCCCGACAGTGTTATCCACCTCCTCCACTTCAAATAGATCTGAACATTAGAATTCATCCTGAGGAAGTGATGCTAAACTTCAATAACACACTAGTTAGATGCTAGTTGGAGTATTGTGACTAATTCTGAGCATTGCATTTTTAGGAAAAATATCAAGCTTTTGGAGGAAGCAGTGTGATTATTGATTAGAATGGTAGCAGGAATTCGGGCTTTCAGTTCAATGGAAAGCTTAGAAAAGCTAGAATTGGCAGAGGGATGATTAATGGAAGATTTGATAGGAATTAGAATTCCTACAGTATGGAAACAGGCTCTTCAGCTCAACAAGTCCACACTGACCCTCCAAAGACGATCCCAACCAGACCCATTCCCCAATTACTCTACATTTCCCCTTACTTATGAACCTAATCTCCACATCCCTGAACACTACAGGTAATTTAGCGTGGCCAATTCACCTAGCCTGCACATCGTAGGACTGTGGGAGGAAACTGGAGCACCCGGAGGAAACTGGAGCACCCAGAGGAAACCCAGCAGACAAGGGGAGAAAGTGCAAACTCCACACAATTGCCCAAGGCTGGAATCTAAAGTGGATCCCTGGTGCTGTGAGGCAGCAGTGCTAACCACTGCTAACCACATTCAAATGTTATAGTGATACAAATGTGCAGCACGGAAACAGACCCTTCAGTCCAACACATCTACGCTGACTAGATATCCTAAATAAATTGAGTCCCATTTGCCAGCATTTGGCCATATCCCTCTAAACCCTTCCTATTCATTTACCCATACAGATGTCTTTCAAATGTTGTACTTGTAACTTCGTCCACCACTTCCACTTCCTCATTCCATATGCGAACCACCTTCTGCATGCAAAAGTTGGCCCTTAGGTCCCTTTTAAATCGATCTCCTCTCACCTTAAATATATGTCCTCTAATTTTGGACTCCCCTACCCCAGAGAAAGGACCTTGTCTATTTAGGAGAAAGTGAGGACTCCAGATGCTGGAGATCAGAGTTGAGGGTGTGGTGCTGGAAAAGCACAGCAGATCAGGCAGCATCCAAGAGAGAAGAGAATTGACGTTTCAGGCAAGAGCCCATCATTTACTCTCATGATTTTATAAATCTCTATAAGGTCACACCTCAGCCTCTGACACTCCAGGGGAAATTGCCCCAGCCTGTTCAGCCTCTCCCTACAACTCAAACCCTGCAACCCTGGCAACATCCTTGCAAATCTTTTCTGACCCTTTCAAGTTTCACAACATCCTATAGCAGGGAGACCAGAACAGCACGCAATATTCCAAAAGTGGCCTAACCAATGTCCTGTACAGCCGCAACATGATCTCCCAAATGCTATACTCACTGTTCTAACAATAAATAAAAGCATACTAAATGCCATCTTCATGATCATATCCAGCTGCAACTCCACTTTTGAGGAACTATGAACCTGCACTCCAAGGTCCCTTTGTTCACCAACACTCCCCAGGACCTTACCATTAAGTGTTTAAGTTCTGCCTTGATTTGCCTTTCCAAAATGCAGCACCTCATATTTACCTAAATTAAACTCCATCTGCCATCCCTCAGCCTATTGGCCCATCTGATCAAGATACTATTGTACTCTGAGGTAACCTTCTTCGCTGTCCACTACAGATCCAATTTTGGTGTCATCTGTAAACACACTAACTGTACCTCTTATGTTCCCATCCAAATCATTTATATAAATGACAAAAAGTAGTGGGCCCATCACTGATTCTTGTGGCACACCACTGCTCACAGTTCTCCAGTCTGTAAAGCCACCACTACCCTCGGTCTTCTACTGCTGAGCCAGTTGCGTATCCAAATGGCTAGTACTCCCTTTATTCCATGTGATCTAACCTTGCTAACCAGTCTACCATGAAGAACCTTGTCGAACACCTCATGAAGGGTTTTGATAATAGATAAAGAGAAATTCTTAGTATCTAGAAGAAATAGAATAAAGTTAATTTCTAAAGGAGATAGGGATGGAGTGATCTGTGGATCTGGAATACATGGTTTAAAAGGTTGCCAAGAGTGGAACCAGTATTAACTTTTTAAAAGAAATTGGATCAAGATCTGAAGGGCACGTTTTGCAGCACTTTAGGAACAGGGACAGAAACTGGAAGTGTTCTTAAAACAGCAGGGAGAGATGGTGGCCTAATGGTATTAGATTAGATTACTTACAGTGTGGAAACAGACCCTTCGGCCCAACAAGTCCACACCGACCCGCCGAAGCGCAACCCACCCATACCCCTACATTTACCCCTTACCTAAAACTATGGGCAATTTAGTATGGCCAATTCACCTAACCTGCACATCTTTGGACTGTGGGAGGAAACCGGAGCACCCGGAGGAAACCCATGCAGACACGGGGAGAATGTGCAAACTCCACACAATCAGTCACCTGAGGCGGGAAATGAACCCAGGTCTCTGGCGCTGTGAGGCAGCAGTGCTAACCACTGTGCCACCGCGCCACCCACAATATTTTGCTGGACTATTAATGCAGAGGCCCAGATAATATTCTGGGGACCTGTGTTCAAATCTTGTCAAAGCAGGTAGTGAATTCATTACAAAAAAATCTGGAATTAAGAGTTTAATGATGATTATGACTCCACTTCATGGGGCATTGGCATCAGTTTTGGAACCGGGGGGATCTGTACCATTGGGACGGTCTCTGGTCAGTAGGACTTTAAACTTCTGAGTTGGGGGGAAGGGAAAGTGAAAGCGACAGGGAGAATGGCGTTAAATGGAAAGATAAGCAACAGGACAGCATATGTGCAGGTGGATTTAAACTCGAGGCAGACTGGGAATGCAGCAAAAAGGAAGGATAACTTAGGACATCTTATGACTTCCAATATCTCTAATGATAAGAAAGTTAGCATTAAGGCACTTTACTTGAATGCTCATAGCATTCGTAACAAAGCAGATGAACTAATGGCACAGATCATCGTGAATGATTATGATGTGGTAGGCATCACAGAGACGTGGTTACAGGGGGGGTCAGGACTGGCAGTTAAACATCCAAGGATTTTCAACATATTGAAAAGACAGGGAGGTGGGCAGAGGGGGCGGGGTGGCCTTGTTAGTTAAGAACAAAATTAAATCGATGGCACTGAATGACATAGGGTCGGATGATGTAGAGTCTGTGTGGATGGAAATGAGGAACCACAAACGCAAAAAACCATAGTGGGAGTTATATACAGACCTCCTAACAGTGGTCAGGACCAGAGGCGCAACATGTACCGGGAAATAGAGAAGACATGTCAGAAAGGCAAGGTCACGGTGATCATGGGAGACTTCAATATGCAGGTGGACTGGGTAAATAATGGAGCCAGTGGATCCAAAGAAAGGGAATTCATGGAATGCTTACAGGATGGCTTTTTGGAACAGCTTGTCATGGAGCCCACAAGGGAGCAGGCTATTCTGGACCTAGTGCTATGTGATGAACCAGACTTTATAAAAGATCTTAAAGTAAGGGAACACTTAGGAAGCAGCGATCATAATATGGTAGAGTTCAGACTGCAGTTTGAAAGAGAGAAGGCAAAATCGGATGTAATGGTGTTACAGTTAAATAAAGGTAATTATGAGGGCATGAGAGAGGAACTGACGAAAATAGACTGGAAGCAGAGCATCGCGGGGAAGACAGTAGAGCAAAAATGGCAGGAATTTGTGGGTATAATTGAGGACACTGTACAGAGGTTCATCCCCAAGAAAAGAAAGATTATCCGGCAAGGGATTAAACAGCCATGGCTGACAAAGGAAGTCAGGAAATGTATTAAAGAAAAAGAGAGATCGTATAAAGTGACCAAGAGCACTGGGAAATCAGAAGATTGGGAAGGCTACAAAAACAAACAGTGGATAACAAAGAGAGAAATAAGGAAGGAGAGGATCAAATATGAAGGTAGGCTAGCCAGTAATATTAGAAATGATAGTAAAAGTTTCTTTCAATACATAAGAAACAAACGGCAGGCAAAAGTAGACATTGGGCCACTTCAAACTGATGCTGGAAGCCTAGTGATGGGAGATAAGGAAATAGCAGGAGAACTTAATAAGTACTTTGCATCAGTCTTCACAGTGGAAGACATGAGTAATATCCCAACAATTAAAAG
>NC_057745.1:21475172-21557997 GCF_004010195.1 Chiloscyllium plagiosum | reverse complement strand
CATTTTTTTTTGCCTTGCACATACCTAAAAAAGCTTTTACTATCCTCCTTAATATTCTTGCCAGTTTACCTTCGTACCTCATTTTTCCTCTGCTTATTTCCTTCTTAGTAATCCTCTGTTGCTCTTTAAAAGCTTCCCAGTCTTCAGTTTTCCTTTTATCTTAGCTATGTTATACTTTTTCTCTTTTAACTTTATATGTTTCTTTACTTCCCTCGTCAGCCACGGCCGCCCATGCCTCCTCCTGGGATCTTTCTTCCTTTTAGGAATGAACTGATCCTGCAACTTCTGCATTATACACAGAAATATCCGCCATTGTTCCTCCACGGTCATCCCTGCTAAGGTATTGCACCATTGAACTTTGGCCAGCTCCTCCCTCATAGCTCCATAATTCCCTTTATTCAACAGAAGTACTGTCACTTCCGACTGTACCCTCTCCCTCTCAAATTGCAGAGTGGACTCGATGGGCCGAATGGCTTTACTTCCACTCCTATGTCTTATGATCTTATGAATTCATTGTCGATTGTCAGGGAAAAACCCATCTGGTTCATGAATGCCTTTTAGGGAAGTAAGCTGCCATCCTTATCTGGTCTGACCTGTATGTGACTCCAGTGGCAATGTGGTTGTCTCTGAACTGCCAGCAACACCCTCATCCCATTTAGAGGACAATTCAACACCCTTGCAATGGTGCTTTAGCCTCCTTCTGTGCTGCCTATGCAATAATTTCCACTTCGGCCTTAGAATGTCCAAAATTACAAACCCTTAAGAAACTTTGTACACTTTAAAGTTTATGGAGCTAGAGTATGAATTCAGCGCATGAGTCATTCTGCAGCATTTACTTGCAAGGGTTGGGGAAATTACAACTGTACCATTGCTGCTTCAGGCATTCTCTTGAGCCTTGTGAAATATCAGAATAATAGTTACATGATAAATGGTAGCAAAAAGCTGGATGTGCACACTTGCAACTCATCCAGGAGTTCATAATATTTTTTGTTCCATCATTTTCCTCGTGTAGTCTAACTTATTTATTGCACACTATGTGCAAATCCAAGTTCTCAGCATTCCCTTGTTCAGACTGAAGATGCCCTGCTGTAGTTTTCTCTTTCTGCGTTCTACTAACTTGTGTGGGAAGAGTCGTTTTAAAACAATATAAGCATCTGAGAAATTTCTGTGTGCACTAACACATATCTAAGTGAAAATAATGTCACGCTAATACTAATGGTATGTGACTGAACTACCCTCAAAACAGCTGCCAAGATCAGCCATTGTCATTAAGGGCTCCTGCGATTTGCCTGGAGAGAAAAAGATGACATATACTATTGTGCTTAAAAACAACACTGAATGCCAACACAGCTATTTAAGATAACTATTTTTACAGAGAATGAGAACGTTGGAAGAATTCTTCAGGTATTACAATAACTTAAAAGTACAGGGAGATGGTAATAATGTCACTGGACTAGTAATCCAAAATCCAAGCTAATTCTCTGGAAACATGGGTTCAAATCATAACATAGAGAAAGCTGGTCTTATGATGGCCATTGTCATTTTAAAAAACACACCTAGTGATATAATGTCCTTTCAGGAAGGAAATGTACCATCCTAACAAACCGAAAGAACTGCAAATGCTGTAAATCAGAAACAAAAAGCAGAAATTGTTGGAAAAGCTCAGCAGATGTGGCAGCATCTGTGGATAGAAATCAGAGTTAACAAGTAACCCTTCCTCAGAACTGGGAATGTACCATCCTTACCTGATATGGCTCTATGTGACTCCAGGTCCTCAGCAATGTGGTTGATTCTTAACTGCCCTCTGGGAAATTAGGAATGGGATGTCAGATCCAGTGATGATATCCACATCCCTAAATATATTAACGTTGTTTTAGCACCATTTGCAGTCTCAGTCTGCCCACCTCACAGACAATTCTTTTCTCAGTTTAAAGTTTTGCCTATTTATAGCTGAAGTTGGACAAACAAGTCCAAAACGTGATGGAATTTTAACAAGTGCACAGCCACTCTCCATGATCTTAAATTATGATTTATAATTATTATGATGCCTGTTAAGGCCAGGTGAGATGATGTAAATAAGCTCTACCTCTCAGTCCCACCCCCCAATCCCCTTTTGGTCCATCACAATAATGATGTTCAATTCTATTTAGCTCATGGTCATTATCAATTAAGCTGTAAAAATCGTCAAAAGTAACAAGGAGAATTTTTATTACTTGCTAACTACAAGAAAAGCAATAAAAATCCATGTATAAAATTTAAAAAGGAGATGGTGTCTGGTGCATTCACAAAGAATAAAGGCTGTACAGTTTATGCCCTTAGAATATAAAAGGTGTTAGATTTTAACATGAGTTGTTAATTGTTGACGGGTATCCTCAATAATTCTCTGCGGATGGTTGTTTCCCCAATTTGCTTTTATACCTGACACTGTTTTCAAGGTGATGATAATACATAAAGAGACAAATTTCCAGTCCGTGCTGTTATCAATCCATATTTCTTTCTCATTTCTGCTGCTCAACATCAGCTGCTGAAATAGTGTTCATTTATATATTCTCTCATCTGGCATCATTATCTCTCCAAGCTGGATAGTTCAGAGGCAACACTTATCACTTTTGTGCTAATTGAAACAGGAGTTGCCAGTTTCTTGATGCCTGATTCAGTTAATTGATTGCAACATTGCAACACAATGATCATTTCAATTCAGTTTCATCTATTTCACATTGGTTTCTCTAAACTTGCTTTGATTCACACCCCTCCCATTTATCAGAATGCCTCATCTTCCGCCTCGGAACATTTCAACCCCAGGGCATCAATGTGGACTTCACCAGTTTCCTCATTTCCCTTCACCCCACCTTACCCCAGTTCCAACCATCCTCATGACCTGTCTTCCTTCCCCTGATCCGCTCCACCTTCCTCTCTCACCTATCACCTTCATCCCCACTTCCATCCACCTATTGTACTCTTGGCTACCTTCTCCCCAGCCTCACCCCTCTCCCATTTATCTCTCCACCCCAGAGACTCCCTACCTTCATTCCCGATGAAGGGCTTTTGCCTGAAACATCGATTTTGCTGCTCCTTGGATGCTGCCTGACCTATTGTGCTTTTCGAGTACCACTCTAATCTCGACACTGATTTCCAGCATCTGCAGTACCTACTTCTGCCTACTCACTTTGATTTGTGGTCAGGTGTTTGCTGCATCTATTTTAGGTCAATGTCTCTACTTTTAAAAACATTTAGTCCATGAATGGTGGAAGTGAAATTTGAGAATCTATATCTTACCATTACCATGAAATGTTTTCAGCCAAGTCAGTCCATAAATTGGCCAAACTTCTGATCAAAACTTCAATTATCTGGCATTCAATTATCCAAATATTGGACTATCCGGCAAGATCGCAAGGTCCCAATGCTTGATATGTTATCTGGCATTCGATTATCTGGAAATCGATTAACGGAATGAAATACTGCCCACCCATGTCCTTCGGATAGCCAAGGTTCCTCTGTAATGAGCATGACAAATTTCTGACAATTGTGCTCCTTTCAGTTTAAGTAGATTTGGTTTAGATGCTAAATCATCAATAGATACAACTTTCAAACTTCTATGTATTGAAAAATATTTGATTTGCTAGGAAACTGATTTTTTAATGTCATTTTCAGTGATTTAAACCAAGCAAACGTGCAGGTGGTAAATTAGACCCTCTCAATAAAAATGCTTGCTTTTTTCATGATAACAGCACCAGGGTCCCAGGTTCGATTCCAGCCTTAGGTGACTGTGTGGATTTTGCACATTCTCCCCGTGTCTGCGTGAGTTTCCTCCGGGTGCTCCGGTTTCCTCCCACAGTTCAAAGATGTGCAGGTCAGGTGAATTGGCCATGTTAAATTGCCCGTAGTGTTAGGTGCATTAGTTAGAGGGAAATGGTCTGGGTGGGTTACTCTTAGGAGGGTCGGTGTGGACTTGTTGGGACGAAGGGCCTGTTTCCACACTGTAGGGGAATCTAAGCAAATCTAATTTAAAGTAAAAGTAAAACTGGACCAAGTTACCATTTTTAAAGACATCAAGGAATATTTTTGAATGCTAGGAAGCTAACATTATTGTTCTCTGTACAATTATTCTCTATGAATAAGGGCAAAATACTGTGGATGCTGGAAATCTGAAGCAAGCACAGAGAATGCTGGAGAAAGTCTGGCATCATCTGTGATGCCATTGAGATGGCACCTCCAACAGTGCACTTCTGTGTCAATCTGAATTATGTCCTCAAATCTTTGAAAAAGAGGTATCATCATTAACAGAATTGGTGAAATGTTTATGACATTTATCTTGGTTTCTGTACACGTGAACATAGTTTGAAATTGCTAGAGCATGTTATTTTCTGGACAAAGTGGTGTTAACTTTCTAGCTTGAAACACATGTTGTGATATGTTAAATGTTGCTTTTGGTGAAGGGAGATAAACAGAAAGTATTTTTCTGCTTTCCCCAGCTTGAATTGTGCATCATCATTTTTATAATTAATATCATGTCACCCTTAATGGTTTTGTCATTCATTTCCATTCCATTGTGCCCACTGTGATGCCAGTATGTGGTTCATTATCCTCCTTAAAAACGCAGTCTAATATTTTACTGGTTAATTATACCATCTCTTTATTATTTCTAATGAACCACTTTGTCATTGACTTACCAGTTTACCACCTCTAACATTTTGTATGAGATTTATTGATTTGGGCTAGGCCCCCATAAATAGAGACGACGTTACAGTTCCTAACTTCTGAAAGACATCAACAATTGGAAATTACAGAGCCACTAGCAGAAATATTTGTATCATCTATAAACATGGGTGAAGTGCCGGAGGACTGGAGGGTGGCTAATGTTGTTCCGTTGTTCAGCAAAGGCTGTAAGGAGAAGCCAGGAAACTATAGACCTGTGAGTCGGATATTGGTGGTAGGTAAGTTGTTGGAGGTGATTCTGAAAGAAAGGTTTTACATGCATTTGGAGAGGCAAGGATTGCTTAGGGATAGTCAGCATGGCTTTGTGCAAGGGAAATTGTGTCTCACAAACTTTCTTTTAACATAGTTAACGAGAAAATTGATGAGGACTGGATGGTAGACTTTGTTTACTTGGACTTTAATGAAGTCTTTGACAAGGTTCCACATGGTAGACCAATCAGTCAAGTTAGATCACATGAGATTCAGGGTGAGCATCCCAATTGGATACAAAACTGGCTTCATGGTAGGAGAGAGAGAGTGTTGGTGGAGGTTTGTTTGTCAGACTGGAGGCCTGTGACCAGCAGTACTCCACAGGGATCGGTACTGGGTCCACTGTTGTTTGTCATTTATAAAAATGATTTGGATGAGAATCTAGGAGGCATGGTTAGTAAGTTTGTAGATGACCCCAAAATTGGTATAGTGGACAGTGAAGAAGATTATCTAAGATTACAAAGAGATCTCGATCGGTTAGTCAATGGACTAACGAGTTGCAGATGGAGTTTAATTTGGATAAATGCGAGGTGTTACATTTTGGTAAAACAAACAAGGGCAGGACTTAATACAATTAATGTAGGGCCCTGGATAGGAAAGAAGGACCTCGGGGTTCAGGTACATAATTCTTTGAAATTTACATCACAGGTAGATCGGTGGTTAAGACAGCTTGCCTTCTTTGCTCAGACCTTTGAGTGTAAGAGTTGGAATGTCATGCTGAGGTTGTACAGGATGTTGGTAATGCCTTGTGTGGAGCAATGCGTACAATTCTGGGCACCCTGCTATCGGAAGGATATTATTAAACTGGAGGGAGTTCAGAAAAGATTTACCAGAATATTGCCAGGAATGAAGGGTTTGAGACATAAAATTAGATTGTAAAGACTGGGAATTTTTTCACTGGAACGTAGGAGGTTGAGGGGTGACCTTATAAATGTTTTAAAAATAATGAGGGTACAGGTAAGGTGAATGACAAGGGTCTTATCCTTCGCATGTGCGAGTTCAAAACTAGGGGGCATATTTTTAAGGTGAGAGGGGAAAGATTTAAAAAGAAAATGAGGGGCAACTTTTTTACATGGCGAGTGGTTCATGTGGAATGAATTGCCAGAGGAAGTCATGAATGCTGGTACAGTTACAATGTTTAAAAGGCATTTGGATAAGTACGTGAAGAGATAAGGTTTGGAGGGATATTTGCCAAGTGCAGGCAGGTGGAAAATGATTGGCATGGGCTGGTTGGACCAAAGGGTCTGTTTCTGTGCTGTATGACTCTATGACTCTGTAACATATTGTTCACCATAAGACATACATGAGATATAAGAGAATACTAACGGATATAAAGCTCAGGCAGATAAGTAAGTAAAATCTTCAGGTATAACAAAGACTCTCATTAGGTGCCAGTAAGTTCACAAGCCAAGTTGATAGAAACACTGTACATATGAACCAGTGAAGGCCATTCAGCATCTCAAGCCTACTCCTTCATTCAGTTCAAGCATAACTGATTAATTAAATTGCTTTTATCTGCCTGAGCTTTATATACCTGAGTACTGTTACCTATCAAAAATCCATTGATCCCAGCATTTCTGTCAACCACTACATTATCAGGTTCCATCTTAAAGAAGTTCGTTGACAGCTTCAATGGTTACCAAAAATAAAATCATCATCAGGTGGGCTCTCTTCTACACTGAGTAATATTTAATAATGGCACAGTGCTAGTGTGACCTAAGATTCAAGTCCCATCTGCTCCACAGATATATAATGTCATTGTTGAATATTATTGTAACAGTCAATTTGATGCTTTGGGGCTTCCAGTAGAGCCATGGCATTGCATCTGTCTGACAATATCGATGAATACTCAGATGCATCCTATCCATTAAAACCAAGAAAAATCTAATTTAGCCAATTATCAGCTTTCCTCCTTTTTCTTAAATGTGAAGGATGGTGTTATCAATTCTACATCACTTCCAAATTCCCTTCTGAGTCAGGCACTGTTTTATTATTTGTTTATGGGATGAGAGTGTCACTGGCTGGGCCACCATTTATTGCTCATCGCTAATTGCCCAGAGGTCAGGTAAGAGTCAACCACATTGCTGTGAGTCTGGCATCACAACAAGCTCAAACCAGTGAAACCAATGTTTGTTTTCATTAATTCATGGGATGTGAGCATTGTTTGCTGGGCCAGCACTTATTGCCCATCCCGAGCTGACGTTGTGAGATGGTAGTGAGCTACTTTCTTGAACCCTTGCATTCTACGAGCTCTAGGTAGACCCATAACGCCAACGATATGACAATAGACAGTCGTTACATGGTCGCCATTTGACCAGTTTGTTAGCTTGCTAATAGCCTAGAATTCTCTTCCTGTACCACTGCTACTGGTATTATTATTTAGTATTATTGGCAAAAGAAAACATGCAGTGATTTCCAGAGGAATAGCACCATCACTTTCTCAGTACACTTCTATTCCATTCCATTTCTTGAGCGCTGTGCCTTAAAGCTGGTTCTTGGCACATTGTCTTTTAATGTTTCATCCTGAGTCATTTTTCTCATCACTGGGGATTTCCCTTTATCATCTGCTTTTGAGTGAGGGAAAGGAAGTAGGTCTGATCTTCACCTCAGCTAAAACAGGAATTGAACCCATGGTATAGGCATTATTCTGAAGCATAAGCTAACCAGTTGGGACACAATGTCCCTACCTAAGGAGACTTAAGGATGGATAATAAGTACACCCTTATTGTTGTTGCTTCATCCTGAGAATAAACACATTTTTAAAAAAAAATACAGTACAAATGTCTCTCTGATGTTGTATAAACATGTTAACAATAGGAGACAGGCAATCAACAAGCCAAAATTGGACAATAATAATTTTGACTCGAAACACCGAATTTTCCACCTCCCGATGCTGCCTGGCTTGCTGTGTTATTCCAGCCTCCTACCTGTCTACTTTAGATACCAGCATCTGCAGGTTTTTTTTTGTCTCTGAATAAATCTCTAGCAACATTATGGACATTGAGTAATGTCAGGAAAAATGTTCCAATATTTTTAACATGAGGATGCACTGGCCTATGACAAAGTGAGGACTGCCGTTAGAGTCAAGATTAGTGTTGCTGGAAAAGCACAGCAGGTCAGGCAGCATCCGAGGAGCAGGAAAATCGATGTTTCAAGCAAAAGCCTTTCATCAGGAAATGTGCCTATGACACTTTTTCTACATCTGATGCATTTCTCTATATTTCAGATTCATTTCATTAGCAAAAATACCATGGACACTGGAAATCTGAAATCAAACATAAAGTGCTGGTAATGATCAACAGGTCAGGTTCCTCCTAGTAAAGGATGGTAAATTGGCATTTATTTTAGGCAGACCAGTCTATGCAGGGCTATGAGATTATTGAAAATTTACAGATTTTTAGGCCCTTTGTGCTTTGTTGATGTAGTGATTAGAATGAGGGCCAGGTGGATCCCATTGATTAGGAGATCCTTGACTGGGGTTGTTAACCTGGGCCAATCAAGGAGCACAGATGTAAACAGGGGATTCAGACAGTCTCCTCAGTCTAGGCTGGTCAGAGCTCATGTACTGTGCATGTGTAAATAAAAGGTGACTTGGTGACAGGATACCGGCCTCTGTGTAGTTATTTCAGTCGCATTATCTGAGTACGTAAACAAGGATTGAGTATGGATAATGGACTGTCTTCATTATGGGTATCTGATCCTTCCCGTTTCTCTCTGTGATGTCTCCTATGCATGAAAAAGAAAATTTCTACTGTATTTCCAGAGTGAGAGTCCAGAAAAAGAAATCTTCATTGAAAATATTTGTGGGTTGAAACAATATTATGAACTAAAGTTCAATGCTGTTCTTTTTTATTTCTTATTTCCTTATTTGCTCACCAAACACTGAGACACTTATACCAGCCCCAACTGTTTCAATTAGCAACATTAGCGCAGGGTTTGAAGGAAATTAGTTGTATTTTTTATTCACTCCTGGTTCGCTTGGCAATCCAGCATGTACTGTCAATCTTTAACTGTCCTTGAGAAGTTCATGTTGAGCCACAGACTGTGCAAGAAAGTACACATATCAGGTCGGGAAATCAGTTATGATGAAAGAGCAGCGATTCAATTCAGGATTGATGCAGGTTGGGAGGGGAACTTGTAGAAGGTGGTGTGCCCACGGGCCTGCTCCCATTGGATTTCAATAGTGTTAACAGGTCTGAAAGGAATCCTCGATGGATTTTTGCAGTGAATCTCTTTACAGTGCATGTTACACAGCACATTCCTGTTAAAGGTACAGATGGGGTGCCAATCAAATAGCTCCTGGATAGTGTCAAGCTTCCTGAATGTTGTAGGAGCCACACTTATCCAGAAAAATAGGGTGGAAGTTGGGGGAAGGGTGCTGATATTCCATCACATTCTTAATTTGGACCTTGTAGATGATGGATACGCTTAGGCAAAGCTGGAGTTAAGGCTTTTCCTGATCCGAATATCAAATGACTGACAGACCAATTCAATCACCCTCTGCATAAAACATTTGCATCTCATGCCTTTTTAAAATCTCTCTCCTTTCACCTTAAAAATCCGCCCCTTAGTCTTGAAATCCCTCATCCTAGGGAGAAGAAAACTACCATTGAGAGATTTTAAAAAGACATGAGAGGCAATTTGTTTAATGAAGAGGGTAGTTTGCATGTGGGATGAGCTTCCTGAGGAAGTGGTGGATGTGGGTACAATTAAAATATTTAAAAGACATTTGGCTAGGTACATTAATAGATAAGGTTTAGAGAGATATGGGTCAAGAGCAGGCAGGTGGGATTCGTTTAGTTTGGGAATATGTTCGGCATGGAGTGATTGAACTGTAGGGTATGTTTCCGTGCTGTATGACTGTATGACTATGACTCTGAGTTTGTAGGCTACTAATTGTGAGAGGAAGTAAATATGCAGTACACAGATTAGAAATAAGAAATGAGTCTGAGAAAAAAGATAAATTTAAAAGATATACAGCTCAGTCTCTGGGTCATTTATGAAGAGTAGAGAATGGAATATTGTGGCTACTTCATTGAGTGATAATTGTAGTGCTAACATTAGTCACTGAGCAGCCAATGTTGAGATTCTTGGTTTTGTAGTTTAATTGAAATTCAGCTGTCCTGTTTCCTTTTCAGTGGTGATTGGTTTGCTAACTAGCTTCTGTACTCACAATGAGTGAGTGTTTTTTCTTTTTTCCTGCAGTCCGGGATGTCTAATGGCAGTCCTCAAGCTACGACCTTCACAGCACACTAGTCCATATTAGGATGTCAGTCCACTAACACATAGACTATTTACAAATATCTTTCAACTCGTACCCGCCATGTGAAATATAAGATCTTTTTTGCTGAGAAGGAGTAGTTTGATTTCCTTGTACCTTTGTCGTTTGATATATGAAGCTCACTTAGCATCATATAAAGATACAACATTCCAGGGGGTTACACAGGGAGGCTTTTGGCAGCCAATGATTTCATTTTTAACAGATGTATTATACAATAAGTTATATTATTGTGGTTTGATGAGCAAGTCAAGGAATACTGCAAAAAGTAACTCAACTCTTGTCTTGACAGTGCCTATCCATCATCTGCAAGACACAAGGGTGCAATGAAAAATTCTCTATTTTCCTCACTGCTGCAGCAACACGCAATAAACTTGGCACCATTCAGGACAAAACATCCTGCTAGATTAGTACCCCATTCACCACCTTCAATGTACATTCCCTTTGCCAACAGTACATAAACATCACAGTGTGTAACCAATGTATACCAGCGTGCCTCAATAACAGCTGGCCAGTGCCTCTGACCTCCATAATTATAAAGTGTTTTGAGAGGTTAGTCATGGCTCACATCAACTTCAGCCTAACAGATTGCCTTGATCCTTTGCAATTCACCTGTCAGCACAGCAGGTCCACAGCAGACACCATCTCCCCAGCCCTACTCTCATCTGTGGCACACTCAGATAACAAGGATACCTACGTCAGGCTCCTACGTATTAACTACTGCACTTTCAATATCATAATTCCAAACAAACTCATCTCCAAACTCCAAGACCTAAGTCTTGGCTCCCCTCTCTGTAACTGGACCCTCGACTTCCTGACCCAGACCACAATCAGTGAGAATAGGTGGCAACACCTCCTCCACCATAATCCTCAACACCAGTGTCCCTCAAAGCTGCATAAACAGCCCCCTATTGTTAGGTTAAATTCAGCCCCAACTCCATTTACAAGTTACTGATGACACCACTGTTACAGGTTGGGTCTCAAACAACGACAAAACAGAGCACAAGAAAGAGATTGAGTGCTTAGTGTCATGGTGTAAAGACAACAATCTCTCCATCAACATCAGCAAATGAAGGAGCTGGTCATTGACTTCAGGAAGCAAAGTGGAGTGCATGGCTCTCTCTGCACCGATGGTGCTGAGGTGGAGATGGCCCACAGTGTCAATTTCCCAGGAGGTTTGATCACCAACAATATGTCCTGCTCCACCCACATCAACATGACAGTAAAAAAAGCACAACAATGCCTGTACTTCCTCACTTGCCACTTTTCTGTATTAAATTTTAACTTCCACTTGTTCAAGAATTTTCAATTGTTCATTCCATTATGTTGTCCATGTCCTTCTGAAGTCTCTCATGATTCTACTCACAGTTCACAATACCTTCAGGTTTTGTGTCATCTATGGTTTTTGAAATCACTTTCCATTTCTAGGCTGTTAACATGTGTTTAAACAAAAATACTCTGGCATTTCCATTTGGGGAACCCCAATGTATATATTTCTCCAGTTCAAAAAACAACTGTTCATCATTTACCTCTGTTTCTTGTTCCACGAACAAATTTATATTCATGGTGCCAATGGCTGTCGTATACTTGGCTTCAATTTTGCTGGCACATCCATTGTGTGACATTTTATCAAAAATGCTTTGAATGTCAAAGTACACCTCACTATCTGTGTTACCTGCACAAAACTTACTGTTACCACATCAAAACCAAACAAGCTAATACAACATAATTTCTATTTAATAAATTCATCTCAGCTTTCTTTAATTGAACCAAATGACTGGTTATTTAGCCCAGATTATTTTTTTTCTAAACATTTTTCCACCAACAAGATTAAACTGGGTGATTATGGGTGGCATGGTGGCTCAGTGGTTAGCACTGCTGCCTCACAGCGCTAGGGACCCAGGTTTGATTCCTGTCTGTGTGGAGTTTGCACATTCTCCCTGTGTCTTTGTGGGTTTGCTGTGGTTTCCTCCCATAATTCAAAGATGTGCAGGTCAGATTAATTGGCCGTGTAAATTGTCCATAGTGTTATGTGCATTAGTCAGGGGTAAGTGGGTCTGAGTGAGTTACTCTTCAAAGGGTCGGTGTGGACTTGTTGGGCCAAAGGGCCTGTTTCCACACTGTAGGGATTCTAAGCTGTAATTGCTAATTTTATGCTTACATCCATTTTGGAATAAGAGTGTAACACTTGCAGTACTCTAGCCTTCTGACACCACCTTAAGTCCTGGGCCTCATTTCCAACCGTACATCCCTCACCACTTCCAGGTGCACCCCATGCTGTCTATGCAACTTAGCAATGCCTTGCACACGCTGTGTTTCAAATTTCCACTCTTGGAATATTCCACCAGTTACCTCTGTCCACGTTTCACAGCAAAATGAAGCACAACAATTGAATTTTCCAACTCCCTTGGGGCAAGCTGTAAGCTGGAGTAGTCCAAACACCTAAGCCGTTATTTGAACACCCCAAATGTCTGCTTTAAAATGCTCATGCCTCCCTCATGTGTCTCATTATACTCGGATTCCTCTAGGGCACAAGGCTTGCAGAGTGATGTCAACAACCTGAGTCCCAGCAGGTACATCATCCCTCCGAATAAACAATAGACTCTTTCAGTAACACGGTTGAGCCACTGGAAGACGTTGAGGAAGGAATCGAACTTATGTAAAATAAAGAAATTATGAATTGCAGACTTACAGCTAAGATTGATTATTTGTGTAGCACTGACATTCTTTCTCACTACTTGTAAAAACTGCATTCTGCAGAGGTACAATAAAATTACACATAGAGACAGGTGATACTGAGCTCTGGAGATTCCATCATTTTTAAAAGAGGACTTAAACAGTGGATGAGATGATACAGGGGCAGAGTCAGACAATATTAAAGAGCTGTCGATAGTTTTTGGCAGTCTTTGAAATGCATAATCACTTCCACCTAGAAAGATGAGGAAGCAGATACATGGAAACACCATCACCTGCAAGTTCCTCTCCATGTCAGTCACTACCCTGACTGGGAAAATGTTGCCGTTCCTTCACTGAAACTGGTCAGAGTCCTAGAACTCTCTCTTTGAGGGCATTGTGGCGTCACCAACACCAAATGAACTGCAGTGCTTTAAGAAAGCACCTCACTGCCACCTTCTCAAGAGTACACAAGCAGGAGGCTGGAAAGTCACAGTAAGCCAGGCAGCATCAGGAGGTGGAGAAGTTGATGTTTCAGGTGGAAACCTTCTTCAGGACTGGGGTTGGGTGTAGGAGGAGCTTTCAGCCCGGAGGACTCAACATTGAGTTCTCCAATTTCAAATAACCTCCCTCCCCATCCCCGAATCCCTTTCCAGCCCCTCCCCTCACCCCCACCCCACCCCACCTCCCTTCCCCTCCTCCCTGCCAGCAACTGGATTTATTCCTCCTATTGACCAACCAGGTCATACCCTCTATCCTTTAGCTGCAGCTTCCCCCACACCCATCCCCAGTCCTGAGGAAGGGTTACACTGAAACATCAACTCCTCCACCGCCTGATGCTGCCTGGCTTGCTTTGTTCATGCAGCCTCCTTCTCGTCTATTTTGGATTCCAGCATCTGCAGTGTTTTTTGACTCTAATGTTCTCAAGAATAACCAGGGATGGGCCAATCTCTTGAATCAATTTTTTAAAGTGGAGACAATAGCATAGAGTCCCTACAGTGTAAAAGCAGGCAATTCAGCTCATTGAATCCACACTAACCCTCTGACAAGCATCCCACCCCGACCCACCCCACTCTACCCTATCACTGTAACCCTGGATTTCCCTTGGCTAACCCATCTGCTAATTGTATTACCCTGGGCCTAATGGGCAATCATCCATGCACATCTTTCCCCAGGAAAAGACCTTGTCTATTTACCCTATCCACGCCCCTCATAATTTTATAAACCTCGATAAGGTCACCCCTCAGCCTCCGACGCTCCAGGAAAAAGAGCCCCAGCCTGTTCAGCCTCTCCCTATAGCTCAAATCCTCCAACCCTGGCAACATCCCCTGCACTCCAAGGTCTCTTTGTTCAGTAACACACCCTTGGACCTTACCATTAAGTGTATAAGTCCTGTTAAGATTTGCTTTCCCAAAATGCAGCGCCTCACATTTATCAAAATTGAACTCCATCTGCCACTCTTCAGCCCATTGGCCCATCTGGTCCAGATCCCATTGTAATCCGAGGTAACCTTTGTCGCTGTCCACTACACCTCCAATTTTAGTTGTCATCAGCAATCTTACAAACTATACCTGTTATGCTCACATCCAAATCATTTATATAAATGACAAAGTTTTATTCTTTTCTAAGGGGAGGGCCTTGGTCAGCTTATCAAGAGAAAGCAGCTGGTTCAGCCTCTCCCACATGCTGTCATCGAAGACCTCCGTGATAGAGAACAGGAATGACTGGGTGGCCATGCTGTCAGTGGGCTTTGTGTCATACAGACTGTTATAAAAAGAACTACTGATCCTCAGGATGTCAAACTGAGATGACATTACTGAGCCATCTTCTTTCTTCAGGCTGTTGAGCACAGAGATCTCCTTGTGCACCTTCTTCTGAAGAAGAAATGTGAGCCCGTCTCATCCTGCTCCACAGTATGGACCCTGGGCTGGAAGATTATCTTGGAGGCCTCCATGGCAAAGAGTGAGGCTTGCTGGCTCTTCACCTCCTGGAGATCCTCCATAATGTCGAGCCCCATCGTCTGCAGCAGGAGTAGGTTCTGCATACCTTTCTGCAGTTTTGACAGTTTTCCCTGATTCTCTCTCGCCTTCTACACACCTTTGAGGAAAAAGAACCTCATCGAAGGACATAGTAGGAATATAGGGCTAGGTGTCATTAACCTAACATTACCTGAAGATTTATTCTCAACCCCACCTTACTTCATTTCATCTGCTGCCTTTTAGTGACATTAACCGATGAAATGATTCTGTTGGAAGATAGGATGTAAATCAGCTAAGAAGGGAACAAGGATAAATCGTTGCAGTTCTCCAGAAGGAATGGTACAGAGGCAGGAAGAGAGGCCATTGCAGATGATTCTTTGGCCAGGCCTTAATATGTAAATGTGGAAGCAGGCAAAAGTAACTGCACTCAAATAGGTAGCCGAGGATTGGTGCTGGTGGAGAATAGTTTTGACAACAGTATGAAAAGCTGTAAAACAAATTTAAAAAGAATGGCAGTGAGAATGCATCACAGTCACAGCAGAAGTAATTTGTGACTTTAATGAAGACATAGAAACATGGAAGATAGGAGCAGGAGGAGGCCATTTGGTCCTTCGAGCCTGCTCCGCCATTCATCACGTCAAAACTCAACAGCCTACTCCTGCTTTCTCCCAATAACCTTTGGTCCCATTCGCCCTAAATGCTATATCAAGAGCCGCATCTTGAATATATTCAATGTTTTGGCATGGAACAACATCACTGTTCCACACCGTCACTGGGTCAAAACTGGAACTAACATCACAATGGGTATGCCTATACCTCAGAGACTGGTACAAGAAGGTAGTCACAAGTACCTTCACAAGGGCAATTATGGAGTGAATGTTTAAGGTAGTTGGTGAGATGCTAAGTCTTGGCTGCTTCATCTTGGATGATATCAAACTTGTCCAATGTTGCTGGAGCTGAACACATACAAGTAAATGAAGAGGATGCCATCACCTTCCTGAGACGTTATAGATGGTGGACAGGCTTAGGGAAGTAAAAAGATGACTTACTCATCTCAGAATTATCACCTTCTAACTTGTTTTGTAAATATTGTAATTACTTGGCTAGACCAGTTCAGTTTCTGGTTAATCATAAACCCTAGAATATAAATTGTGAGGGATTCTCTCATGTTGTTGAACATCTGAGGGAGATTGTAGGATTTTCTCTTGTTGGAGACAATTGTTGCCTGCAAATTGTGTGACATTAGTGTTGTTTGCTACATGTTAGCTGAAGTCTGAAAAAAGTATCCACATCTTGCTTCAGAACTTGAGCAGTTATGAATGGTATCATTCAATTGTGCCATCATCAGCAAGCATCCCCACTTCTGAGCTGAAGTTGGATGGAAGTTATTGATAAGCAGCTGAAGATGGTTTGGGCTAAGACTACCCTGAGGAACTCCTACAGAGATGTCCTGGAGCTGAGAAGACCAATATGAAATAACCATGACCATTTTCCTTTGTGCCAGATATGATTCCAAACAGCAGAGAGATTTCACATTGTTTCCCATTGACTCTATTTTACTAAGTCTTACTCAGTCACAACTTGCCTGATAGGAGATAGTAAGGATGTCAGGGGCAACCACTCATGTCTTATCACTGGAATTCAGCTCTTTTGCCATGTTAGCACAGATGTTATTCGATTTGATTCTCTACAGTGTGGAAATAGGCCCTTTGGCCCAACAAGTCCACACCACCCCTCCAAAGAGAACTCCACCCAAACTCATTCCCCTACCCTATCTTTACACCTGACTAACACACCTAACACTGTGGGCAAGTTAGCATGGTCAATTCACCTGACCTGCACATCTTTGGATTGTGGGAGGAAATCGGAGCACCCAGAGGAAACCCACACAGGCAGGCAGGAATCGAACCCAGGACCCTGGTGCTGTGAGGCAGCAGTGCTAACCACTGAGTCACTGTGCCACCCACAAAATTAGATTAGATTAGATTAGATTCCCTACAGTGCAGAAACAGGCCCTTCAGCCCAACCAGTCCACACCGACCTCCAAAAAGTAACCCACCCAGACACATTTCCCTCTGACTAATGCACCAGGCAATTTAGCACAGCCAATTCACATAAACTGCACATCTTTGTGACTGTGGGAAGAAACCACAGCACCCACAGGGAGAACATGCAAACTCCACACAGACAGTCACCCGAGGCTGGAATCAAACCTGGGATCCTGGTGCTGTGAGGTAGCAGTGCTAACCACTTAGCCACTGCGCCACAGTTATAATGAGGTCTGGAGCTGAGTGTCATTTATGGAACCCAAACTGAGCATCAGTGAGTGAGGTATTGTTGCATAAGTTTGCTTCCTAGCACCTTCCATCACTTCACCGATGATTGAGAGTAAACAGACGCCATAATTTGCTGGATTGGTTTTGTCCCCTGCTTTTAATGGACAATACTTGTGTAATGTTTGCACATTGCTGGCTAGATGCTAATGTTGGACTTGTACTGGAACAGCTTGGCTAAGGGTGTGGCTGGTTCTGCAACATGTCATGTTTCCGTAGCTGTACACTGGAGGATGGAATTTGCAGAACAAACATTTTGCTGTTGGGAGATTGGTTGCATCTTAATTAACCAAACAGAACTTGTTGTTTTTTATTTACAAACCACACATTCATCAAATGGGTGGTGTCCATAATGATCAATGAGAGTTTTTTTCTTGAACTGAACAACTATGAATTTCTGAAAACATGGGTCTGGGGTAATTCAACTGAATAACTTTATACTAGTTTAATGTCTGTGAGATGTAAGTGTTCCTCATTATTCCATTTTTATTTATACCAAGTGCTAACAGACTTAAAGTAACCTTTTGGAAATATTTAATTTAACATTAACATTAACATTAACAATGTAACTTTTTAAGAATCAGAATACCATTTTATTTTCAGTAATTACTACCTAATTGATGTAAAAGGTAAAGACTACCACACTGTCTGTAGCTCGTTACAGACACTGAGAAATTCATTCACTCCTTGCACAAATATTTACAAAGAGCTTTCCCAAGCAAACAGCAATGCAATGATTATAATGTTGAGTCATCTGTCATCACTGGCACATTCAAACTGTATCAGGATTAACTGGAATAGATACTGTAACCAATTGGTGCAGGGATACTCAAGATAAGAAAATCTTCCTCTTCTTAAAGTAGAAATGTGACTCAACATTCAATTAACTGTTTCTTTTAGATCTATGTCTCTGTTTTTTTTTAAAAAAAGCCTTTCTGATACTGGAAATAGATCCTTCCTATCCACTCTATCCAAGAACAGTATTGTTAAACTTGAGGGGGTTCAGAAAGAATTTACAAGGATGTTGCTAGGACTGGAGATTTTGAGTTACAGGCTGAATAGGCTGTGGCTTTTATCCCTGGAAGGTTGGAGGCTGAGGGGAGACCTTATAGATGCTTATGAAATCATGAGGGGCATAGATAGAGTGAATTGTCAAGTTCTTTTTCCCAGAATGGGGGAGTCCAAAACTAGAGGGTGTAGGTGTGTAGGTTTAACATGAGAGGGGAAAATTTAAAAGAGACCTGAGAGGCAACATTTCAAGCAGAAGTTGGTGTGTGTATAGAGCAAGCTGCTGGAGGAGTGGTGAAGACAAGTACAATTACAACTTTGAAAAGACATCTGGCTAGATATATGAATAGGAAGGGTTTAGAGGGATATAGGCTAAAAGTTGGTAAATGGGACTAAATCAGTTTAGGAAAACTGGTCGGCATGGACGAGTGGCATGTATAACACTATGACTCAATGACCTCAACATTCTATTGACCTCAATTAAGTTTCTCCTCAGCCTTGTCTATTCCAAACAAAACAACACTGGGGCGCAAGATACACCAGGAAATAGAAAAGATGTGTAGGAATGGCAAAGTTACAGTGATCATGGGGGATTTCAATATGCAGTTGGACTGAGAAAATCAGGTTGGTAGTGGGTTGCAAGAAAAGGAATTTGTGGATTGTCTGTGAAATGGCTTTTTGGAGCAGCTTGTGGTGGAACCCACTAGGGAACAGGCAATACTGGATTTAGTGCTGTCCAAGGCAGACTTGATAAGGTGAAGGAGCCCTTAGGAGGCAATCATTATAATATGATTGGATTTACTCTGCAATTTGAGAAGAAGATAGAATCAGAAGTAACGGTTTTATAGCTGAATAAAGGCAGCTGCAGAGGCATGAGGGAGGCGCTGGATAGAATTGACTGGAATAGGGGCCCAGCAAAAAAGACAGTGGAACATCAATGACAGGAGTTTCTGGGTGTAATTCGAGAAACACAACAGTAATTCATCCCGTGGAAAAGGAAGCATGGTACAGGGAGCATGAAGTAACCACGGCTGACTAGGGAAGTCAGGGATAGCATAAAAACAAATAATATGGTGAAGGATAGTGGGAAACCAGAGGATTGTGAAATTTACAAAGGCCAACAGGGGGCAACAAAAAAAGAAATAAGGAGGGAGAAGATTAAATATGAGGGTAAGCTAGCCAGTAACATAAAGGAAGACTGTAAGAGTTTCTTTACATATATAAAGGGCAAAAGAGAGGCAAAAGTGGACATTGGGACACTGGAAATTGATGCTGGAGAGATAGTCATGGGGAACAAGGAAGTGGCTGAGGAAGAAAGCAGTAAGCTTAATTCCTCCGTTGGGTAAACCACTTGCAAACAAAAAAATTCCCAATTTTTTATCGTTAAAGCAGTTTCAGACCTTTTCTGTAGGACATATTAAGCTTCCCATTGTGACAACAACATTGAGTTTGTGTACCTTCCACTACAATTAA
Source organism: Chiloscyllium plagiosum (assembly GCF_004010195.1). Classification (NCBI taxonomy): domain Eukaryota; kingdom Metazoa; phylum Chordata; class Chondrichthyes; order Orectolobiformes; family Hemiscylliidae; genus Chiloscyllium; species Chiloscyllium plagiosum. Next base: position 21,538,288 of record NC_057745.1, on the reverse strand, counting down.
ATTTAAATGGAGAAAGACTGCAGAAAGCTACATCACAGATGGGAGCCATCATGCATAAATCACAAAGGAAAATTCACATCCAAGTTCAGTGGATAATGGGAAAGGCAAATAAATCATTGATCTATATTTCAGAGGCAATGGAGTATAAAAATAGGGTCATTTTGCTAAAACTATACAAGGCAAAAGTTCTCTGCACCTAGAACACCGAGCAGTTAAAGTCTCCTTTATTTCAGGATAGATGGCAAACATTTGGAGGGATGTGGGCCGGGGCCAAGCAGGTGCAACTTGTTTAATTTGGAATTATGTTCAGCATGGACTGGTTGGACTGAAGGGTCTGTTTCTGTGACTCTCTCTAACTCTAACTAACTGAATAATTACTTTGTGTCAGTCTTCACGGTGGAAGACATGAGTAATGTCCCAAAAATTCAAGAGAGTGTGGGGGCTGAGCTGAGCATGGTGGCCATCACCAAGGAGACGCTGCTAGAAAAACTGAGTGGCCTGGAGGTGGATAACCCAACTGGACCAGATGGACTACACCACAGAGTTTGAAGGGAGATGGCTGAAGAGATAACAGAGTAGTTATCTTTCAGGGATTGCTAGAATCAGGGAAGGTCCCAGAGAACTGGAAAATTGTTAACAATGACACCCTTGTTTAAAAAGGGAGTAAGGCAAAAGATGGAAAATTACAGACCGATTAGCCTAACCTCAGTCGTGGGTAAGATCCTGGAATCCATTGTGAAGGATGAGATTTCTGAATACTTGGAAGTGTATGGTAAAATAGGGAAAAGTCAACATGGTTTCATCAAGGGGAGGTCATGCCTGACAAATCTGTTAGAATTATTTGAGGAAGTAACAAGCAGGTTAGACCAAGGACAGCCAATGGATGTTATCTACCTGACTTCAAAAAGGCCTTTGACAAGTTATCGCACAGGAAGCTACTCCGTAAGATAAGGGCACATGGTGTTAGAGGCAAGGTGCTCGCACGGATAGACACTGGCAGAAAGCAGTCAGTGGGGATAAAAAGGTCCTTCTCAGGATGGCAGCCGCAAGGCTCAGTGTTGGGACACAACTTTTCACTTTATACATTAATGCTCCAGATGAAGGAACTGAGGGAATTCTGCCTACGTTTGCAGATGATACAAAGATAGGTAGAGAGACAGGTAGCATTGAGGAGGCAGGTAGGCTGCAGAAGGATTTGGACAGGTTAGGAGAGTTGGCAAAGATGTGGGAGATGGAGTACATCGTGGGCAAGTGCGAGGTCATGCGCTTTGGTAGGAAGAATAGAGGCATGGACTATTTTCTAAATGGGGAGTCTGAATTACAAAGAGACTTGGGATTTCTAGTCCAGGATTTTCTCAAGGTGAACTGAATAGGTGAGTCAATAATTAGGAAGGAAAATGCAGTGATGGCATTTATTTTGAGAGGACTTGAATATAAAAGCAGGGATGTAATTCTGAGGCTCTATTAAGCTCTGGTCAGACCACATTTGGAGTATTGTGCACAGTTTTCGGCCCCATATCTCAGGAAGGATGTCCTGGCCCTGGAACATGTTCAGAGGAAGTTCACAAGAATGGTCGCGGGAATGAAAAGCTTAACATATGAGGAACGCTTGAGGACTCTGGGTTTATAGTCAATGGAATGAGGGGGGATCTAATTGAAACATACAGAACACTGAATGGCCTGGACAGAGTAGATGTTGGGAACATGTTTCCATTGTTTGGAGAGACTAGGATGCGAGGGCACAGCCTTAGAGTAAAGGGAAGACCTTTTAGAATAGAGATAAGGAGAAACTTCTTCAGCCAGAGAGTGATGAATCTATGGAACTCATTGCCACAGAAGGCTGTGGAGGCCAGCTCATTGAGTAAATTTAAAACTGAGATAGATAGGTTCTTGAGTGTCAAGGGGACCAAAGGTTACAGAGAGAAAGCACGAGAATGGGGTTGAGAAGCATATCATCCATGATAGAATGGTGGAGCAGACCTGATGGACTGAATGGCCTAATTTCTGCTCCTATGTTTTATGGTCTTATGGTCGAATATCATCCTCTCTAATATTTCTCCTTTGCTGACGTTTTTCAGCCTTGACAACATTTCTGTGTGTCACACCTGTCTTATAAAGAGATGATCATAATTGTATGCCATCCTCTCCCTACCTCTAACCAATGCAGTTCAGGCAATAACCTCTCTACTCCTACATTATATGTCTTGGTCAAGGTACTAGATAACTATAAGTTGTTTTTCTTGTTGCTGTTGTTGAACGATTTTGCTGATTTGGTTTAAAGATACTGTACTAATTTTGTTTTGTCCAAATTAAGTCCTTTGTGTTGATCTGTTGAATTTCAGCCTGAATGTTTCTCTCCTTGTTAAAGCAACATTTGTTGTGGAAAGCAATATTTTTGTCCCAAGTCTTTACGATTTCCAAGAATCATGTGCTTTGCATGATTCAAATATTCAGGAATTCAAATGGGCTCTAAACCACCTCTTGCTGAATAGCAGTTTTTGCAAAACAAGGCAAATTAAGGGGCTGTGGTACTGTCATGGTAACGTCCCTGGATTAGTGACCTAGTATCCCAGGCTAAAGTTCTGGGAACACAAGTTTAATAAATGTCAATGTCTTGAAAGTAGTCCAATTATGGAAGAGGAGGTGCTGGAGGTCTTGAAAAGCATGAAGGTGAATACATCTCTGGGACCTGATCAAGTGTATCGCAGGACATTGTGGGAAACTAGAGAAGAAATCGTGGGGCCCCAAGCATAGATATTTGTGTCTCTGACAGCCACAGGTGACGGGCCAGAATAATGGAGGGTGGCTAATGTGGCGCCATTAGTTAGGTTAAATTGATTAGTATTTTGAGGATGTGACCCAGAAGATAGATGAAAGCACAGCAGTAGACATTATTACATGGACTTTAGCAAGGCATTTGACAAGGTTCTGCATGGTTAGTAAAGTTAGTTCACATGGGAGAGCTTGCCAATGGATACAAAATTGGTTTGATGGTAGAAGACAGAGGATTGTGGTAGAGGGTTGCTTTTTGGACTGGAGGCCTGTGGCCAGCAATGTTCCGCAGGGATCGATGCTGGATCTACTGTTGTTTGTCATTTATAGGAATGATTTAGATAAGAAGAAAGTAAGCATGGTTACTAAATTTGTGAATGACCAAAATAGGTGGTATTTATCAAAGAGTAGGATGGGATCTTGATCAACTGGGCCAAGGCCGAGGAGTGGCTGATGGAGTTTAATTTATGCAACATTTTGGTAAGATGAACAAGGGCAGGACTTACACAGTTAATGGTAGGCACCTGCGGAATGTTGTCAAACAGAGAGCCTGAGGGGTTCAGGTACATATTTCCTGGAATGTAGCATCACAGGTAGACACGGTGATGAAGAAGGCATTTGGCACGCTTTCCTTCATTGCTCAGATCATTGAGTATTGGAGTTTGGATGTCATGTTCTGGATGTTGGTGAGGCCACCTTTGGTGTACTGTGTATAGTTCTGCTGCCTTGTTACAAAAATTACAAAAAGTGCAGAAAAAATTTCCAAGGATGTTACTGGGACTGGATGATTTGAGTTATAAGGAGAGGTTGGATAGTGTGGTATATTTTTCCCTGGAGTATAGGAGATAGAGAAGTGATCTTACAGAGGTTTATAAAATCATAAGGGGTATAGATAAGGTAAAGAGCAAAGGTCTTTTCCCTAAGATAGGGAAGTTCAAGACTAGAGGGCATAATTTGAACGTGAGAGGAGAAAGACTTAAAAGGAATCTGAGGGACAACTGTTTCACATGGAAGGTGGTTCTCTGCAGAATGAACTGCCAGAGGAAATGAGCAGGTACAGTTACAACAATTAAAAGACATTTGAAAGGTTTAAAGGGATATGGACCAAATGACAGTAAATGAGACTTGGTTAGTTTGGGAATCCTGGTCAGCATGGACTTGTTGTACTGAAGGATCTGTTTATGTGCGGTATGACTCTATGAATTTCATCATGGGCAGGTGGTGAAATTTGAATTCAATAAAAATCTTGAATGAAAATGGTTGTCTAATGTGACCACACCATCAATTATGTAAAACCCCATCTGGTAAACCAATTGTCCTCTAGATAATTATAGAAGGGTATTAAATGTTGGCTTTGATTTTGATTTCATTTATTGTAGCCACATGCACCTAAGTACAGTGAAAAGATTTATTTTGCAGATTAGAGCAAACAGGATGTACAGATCGTAGGGTGCATAGACAAAGTGAGGCATACAAAGTTACACTGCACAGGAGGTACATTAAACAAGATCAACATTATTTGAAGTTAGAGAGGTCCATTCAGCAGTCTCATAATAGTAGGGAAGAAGCTGTTCTTGAATATGTTGGTGCGTGTGTTCAAGCTTCTATACTTTCTGCCTGACGGAAGAGGTTACTGGGATGGGAGAGACCTTCGATGATGTTGGCAGCCTTTTCCGTGGCATTGAAAAGTGCAAATGGAATCCATGGATGGGAGATTGGCTTCTGTGATGGTCTACACTGTGTTCACAACTTTCTGCAGTTTCTTACAGTCCTGGGAAAAGCAGTTGCTGTACCAGGCCATTATGCACCCTCATAGGATACATTCTCTGGTGCATCCATAAAAGTTGGTGAGGGTCCTTATGGACATGCCGAATTTCCTAAGCCATCTGAGGAAGAAGAGGCGTTGTTGTGCCTTCTTGACCATCGTGTCTATGTGGGAAGTCCAGGATAAGTTGTCGGTTATTGTCACTCCTAGGAATTTGACACTCTTCACCTTCTCCACCTCAGCCCTGTTGAGCTCTGCTAAGGCTCCTTTCTTCCTGATTGCTGGCCTAGCTAACAGTGCTTGTATCCCATGACTGAATGTTTAGAAATGAGTGGTGTTGATCTCATTGAGTGATGCAGCAGGCTGAGGGGCCAACTGGCCTATTTCTGTTCCGATGTCTTCTTTTCTTATCCTCTTGTTGTTATATTCATCTCAGAAAGGTCTTCTACATAACCAGATCCTTACCAAAATTATCCAACAGCTGGACAATAGCATAAATGAAAGCACTGTTTCATGACATGAAAATTAAAGTTATCACCCAACATTGGAAATAGCATACCATGGTAGAGTTAAACTTGCCGATAAATGTAATTATTCTGTTTCAACAGTGTCTACCTGAAGATAGCCAAACAATTGGATCAATAAATGCTCAAGTTATGGGCACTATTAATTTACTGGTGGCAGCCTGGTTTGGTACCAAGGAACATCATTGTGCATGGCATCAAATCACACACTCAATCATAGTTTCTCAATGTTTGCAAGCAACAAAGATCAATTCAAGCCAACAGTCAGAAAGAAGGAGGAGAGGTTTCAGCTCAGAATTCATTTCTTCACCTGAAGACAACTCTTCCAAAAGAGTTGCCTCCGATTCCTTGGTTCCAGACTTCACAATGTTAGGAAAAGCAGGAATAGCCACATTACAGCTGTTCCCATGCACCATGTGGTTAGCAGCAGTGCATTTCATTTTCAGTTTTGACTATATCAAAGTAGATGCAGACACAATCTTTGAGATCAATATTAGGATGATAAAGGATATTCTATTCTAAAAGGATGTACTGTCAGGACCTTACTTAGGATATGAAAGGGGTGCAGCATAAGTCTACCCTGGACTGAAGGGATAAATTATGAGGAGTTAGTCACAAACTGGGAATGTATTTCCTGGAATTTAGATAGATAAGAGGCGATTAGATGGAAGCTTTCAAGACCTTAAGGGAAACAAACAGAGTAGATAGATGAGAATTATTTCCACTGGTTGAGGAAGCTAAGTATTAAAAACAGAGTGAAATCTTTGAGGAATGAAATTAGGAAATAATTCTCTACATAAGGGTGGAATTGTCCTTTGCAAGTGGTAAATGATGCTGGATTAATTCTTTATTTTAAATTTGAGATTGATGGATTGTTGTTAACCAAAGGTGAGAAGGGATGTGGGGCAAAGGCAAGGACATGGAATTAGATTAAGGCTTAACCTTGACCCCATTAAATGCTGGAACATGTTTGTGGGACTAAACGCCATGCTCCTCCTGCTATATTCCAAAGGAAAAACATTGAAGCTACAGAGGTTGGTCCACTTCAATATAGGGCAGAGTTAATGGACAAGCTAAACTCTGGCTATTGTTTTCATTAGTGTCTTGCATTTGTAGTAGAATAATTTATTTTAATACTTCGTCCAAATTCATTCTCAGGATTTGTCCATTGCCAAAGTTTATTATGCATTTGAACATCCCTCATGAACACAGCTGGACACCATGTAAATAGTTTCATATGACTGGAAAGCTTTATAAGCCATTCATGAACATGCTCAGTAGATGCACAACTGGGAGAAAGTGAGGTCTGCAGATGCTGGAGATCAAAGTTGAAACTTTATTGCTGGAACAGCACAGCAGGTCAGGCAGCATCCAGGGAACAGGAGATTCGACGTTTCGGGCACAGGCCCTTCTTCACCCCCCCACCAAATCCTCAACCCCTGGGAGGGGCAAAAAGTGGAAATTAGTGAAAACATACTTTGGAAGATTTCTGTCCGATTTTCTCGGGTAATTAATCTCAGTCTAGGATACCAAATAGTCCAATTACATATTTTATAATACTTCTGTAGGGTTAAGAACTAGTCCAGTTTCCTCTTAAAGACATGCTGTGTGTCAGAACCCATCACAACATCAACAATGTATTCTAGAGACTCAAAACATTCTCATTAGAGAACCCCTACCATCCAGACATATGTCTCCTGGTCATAAACTGGAATAATATCTCAATAAGCCCCATATGCAGCTATTGTTCTTTTATGGACCTCGGGTATGACCCAGTGAGGAGGGTTGAATCAGTTTCTCTCCTTTTAACCCCATCAGCTAATTGTAAGAAAGATCTTTTAATTTTTTTTTAAGCATGCAACTATCACATTTCAATTAAAATGTATCAGTAGTCAAAATGAAAGAGTAAGTTACAAGGTCTTGAGTGAAAGAAGAGGAATTTGAATGACTTAATAAACCCAAAGAATATAATAAAACATAACATCCAAAACACAAAAAAAAGTATAAGTTTTTAAAAGGGTACAGTATCTCATACAAAAGGAAAGATCAAGATTTACAAGGATGTTGCCAGGATTAGAGGATTTGAGCCATAAGGAGGCTGAATAGGCTGGGACTGTTTTCACTGTACATCACTAAGACTCTTTGACTCTAATAAGCATTTTTACAGAGAGGTTCTTCAAGTGCTTGAGGTTTTGGTTTTTAACCTGAGACTACGGTTGTTTAATTGATGTTTTGTAACCACAGGAGTGATAACTTTGTAGATATTATTGAGTTCTTAGTGACAGATATTTCTCTGATTTGCTTTGTCAATAGACTGAAAGAAACAGGAGGAGAGAGAGCAGGATTATCTAGATCTGCTGTTATGAATTTATCAGTTTTCTCACTTGCTGGTTAAAGATTATTGTCTGAAATATAGTTTGCATGTGTATTCCTGGGTCTGCCTTCATTTTTTCCCAAGCTGGATGATGGTCAAAATACTGACAGTTTCTTTTTGAGGTGCCATTTTTTTCGGGTTAGATCTGTAATTTCAAAAGCTCTTCATTTGTCCTTGAGTCTGTCTATGAAATTTTTAGCATACATCTTCGCATCCATATTTAAAAGACCTCTATTTTCTTTCACAGATTTTTGTCCAGGTTTCTGGAGCATACAGGAAAGCGGATAGAATGTAGCAGTTTCTGTGTTTCTTTCTTTGTTATATTCTTGGGTGAAAAGCTACAGAGAATTCTTCAAGAGGGCAAAGTGGAGAGCAACACAAAGCAGGACTAACCTGAGTATAGTTAGATGAGAGATCCAAGAAGTGGTTTCAGATGGGTTTTAGTGGATGTGTGAAACTGGCAGAAGATAAATGAGAGTAGCACACCATTACAGCAAATCTCCTGCCAGGATAAGCTCCAATCAGCAGCGTTGTAATAGCCCCTGCAATTTTTCCTCGCATGTTATCTTTTTGCATTGGTTTTGTATCCCTTTATTACTTTTTATAGCTCTCCCAATCTGCTGGATTTTTGCTCTTCTTCCTAATACTGCAAGTTACAGTGCTCCAAGGGAATATAGCAGGCCAGTGAATGGCAGCAGGAGCACTAGGCCTTGCACTGTTGTCCACAACAAGTTATCTTCAAGGGAAAAAAAAAGTGGTAACCTGTTTGAGGTTTAAGGTAGTCCGTAACAGAGTTGAGGAAATGGATAAGTATCTATGAAAATAAGGGTAACTTTGTGCATGTAGTGAGGTCTTCAAGATGATTTTGTGAAATTTTCAGAGAAGGTTGGGTTCGTTCACTGAGCTGGTAGGCTTGTTGGCAGATGTTTCGTCCCCTTTCTAGGTGACCTCATCACTGCTGTGTTGCGTCCTGTGAAGTGCTGCTGTATTGTTGCCCTTTGAATTGATGTGGTTCTGTTTGAGCTGTTGTTGGTTGGTGCTGGTTCCAGTTTGTCCATTGCAGCAGTTTGTGTATTGGGTCCAGGTCAATGTGTTTGTTGATAGAGTCCAAGGAGGAGGACCATGATTTCAGGAATTCCCTTGCTGTTCTTTGTTTAGCCTGTCCTGGTATCATTGTGTTTTCCCAATCAAACTCATGGTTCTTCTTGTCCGTGTGTATGGATACCAGGGAGAGTTGGTTGTGTCGCTTAGTTGTTAGTTGGTATTCATGGATGTGGATCACTAGCTGTCTGCCTGTTTGTCCTACATCGTACTTAGAGCAGTCGCTGAATGGGATTTTGTAAATTACACACAGTGGGCATCAGGTTCTTTATTCTGGTGAACCGTTGTCTGAGTGTGGCTGTCAGTTTGTGTAATGTCAAGATGCCTAGTGGTTGAAGCAGTCTAGTTGTCAGTTCCAAAATGTTTTTAATGTATGGGAGAGTAGCCAGTCTGTTGGGGCATGTCTTGTCTTCGTGGTGTTGCTTGTCCATCAAACATCTATGAATGAAACTGCGGGGGTCTCCGTTTTTAGCAAAGACTTTGTACAGCTGTTCTTCTTATTCTCTTCGCAGTTCCGGGGTGTTGCAGTATGTTGCTCTTTTGAACAGGATCCTAATTCAGCTCCTCTTGCAGGTGTTTGGGTGGTTGCTGTTGTAGTTTAAGATCTGATCGGTATGTGTGGTGTTTCTGTCCACTTATGTTGTGCATTCACCACTTTGTGTCCTTGTAAACATTACATCTGAAAACAGGAATTGGTTGTTGTTCTCTTCCTCTCTTCTGGTGCGTGTTTTCAATTTCAGTTCTTTTGATTATCACAACGTAGGACAAACAGGCAGACAGCTAGTGACCCATATCCATGAACACCAACTAGTAACTAAGCAACATGACCAACTGTCCCTGGCATCCATACACATGGACGACAAGAACCATGAGTTTGACTGGGACAACACAATGATACTAGGACAGGCTAAACAAAGAACAGCAAGGGAATTCCTGGAAACACGGTCCTCCTGTTTGGACTCCATTAGCAAACACATTGACCTGGACCCAATATACAAATCACTGCAATGGAAAACCAGAACAGCACCAACTGGAACCAGCTCAAATGGAACCATATAAATTCAATACAGAACAGCACAGCAGTGCTTCACAGGAGGAAACACAGCACTGATGATGTCACCTAGAAACATCTGCCAACAAACCTACCAACTCAGCGAACAGACCAACAACAAATCCTCAGATGCTGCCTGACCTGCTGTGCTCTTCCAGCACCACTAATCCAGAATCTGGTTTCCAGAATCTACAGTCATTGTTTTTACCAACAACAAATCCAACCAGCTTCTGAGCTACAGAGCTTCATAAAAACTTTTGAGAGAAAGTGATCAGACAATAGTAATTCCACTGGACAGGTGGTCTACAGGCCCCAGCTGATGCTAAGTAGACAGGCAGGAGGCTGGAAGAACACAGCAAGCCAGGCAGCATCAGGAGATGGAGAAGTCAATGTTTTGGGTATAACTCCAGCTAATGCTAAAGACACAGGTATAAATCTTCATGACAACTGGTGGAATTTAAATTCACTGAATAAGTCTTGAGTTTAAAGCTCATCTCAGTGAACGTGGCTATGACAACTATTATCGATTGCTGTAAAAATCCATCTGGTTCATCAGCTCACAAATCCTTTCGGAAAGGAAAGGCCTCCTTGCATGTGGAATGAATTTCCTGAGGAAATGTGGGTACAACTACAATATTTAAAAGACATTTGGATTAGGACATGAATAGGAAACGTTTGAAGACATTTGAGCCACGAGCAGGCAGTTGGACTAGTTTAGCTTGGGGTTATGGATGGCATGGACTGGTTGGCCCAAATGGTCTGTTTCAGTGCTGTCTGACTCTCTGACTCTATGTGACTTCAGACCCACAGCAATGGAGTTGACTCTTTAACTGGCCTCTGAATTGGCCAACCAAGACATGATGTTCAAAGGCAATGATGGCTGGCACTAAATGCCGGCCTTACTAGTTATTCCCACATCCTGGGAAAGTACAAAGAAAATAATGCAACTCAGTTGGCATCTGTTCTTTTTCTACTTCTGTATTATTTGAAAAATGAACATGTGGCATTAATAAAGATAGTCTCAAAGGCAAATGCACTTAATGTAAAATAGCTACTTGTACTGATTAAAAACTCTGCCTGGCAATATTTACTTGATGAGCAAGAGTTTTTTTATACTTTGATATTTATTTCAATTATGAAATGTGAGATGCTAATAACCTTTTTTTTGGATCACTACCTAACTCATTGAAGAGTAAGTGATGGACAGAATTTATAGTCAATGAACAACCAAGTGAGGAACCTTGCCACTGATCTCAAGGAACGCTGCTCACAAGTGTTTACTGACCTCTGTGCCATGGTTACTTCATTTTCCCAACAGCAGTTTACATCTGGCCATATCTGGACTGGTGGTGGTTCCATAGTCCAAAGATATGCAGGTTAGGGTGGATTGAGCATGTTTAAACAAACAATTGCCCCATAGTGTCCAGGTCAGGTGGGTTAGTCATGGTAAAAACTCCAGTCAGGGTTATGGGGATAGAGTTGTGGCATGGGTTGGGTGGGATACTCTTTTGGATGGTTGGTGAAGACTTGATGGGCTGAATGGCCTCTATCTGCGCTGTGGGGATTCTATGATGCTACAAGTCAAGGGGACATCTTGGTTTATAGTAGTGATGGCAGCAAGCATTTAAAAGCCATTTGCATTGAAGTACCCACATGCAGAAACTCAAAACGTTAAAGAACTGATGATTCTTCACATGTTATTGACATTTTCAGACAGGGAAATAAATAAACAGGATACCACCTGCCCCTACTGGTGGCATTTTCAGCAGTGGGGGCATGTAAAATAGACTCAGTGGCTAGTCCATCACCTACCCACCTAGCCCATAGATCATCGCTATGGAGATGGGTCCAGGCCAAGTGTGGCAGGTCATCCACCATATTAAAATAAATAGTGAAGGGAACCAATTAATTGAAATCACATTATCCTGCCCACAGGACAATATCTTTGATGGGCAGGTTGAGGGGGTGGGCAGCCTTCTTTTTGAAAGGTTTTGAAATGGAAGGAAGGAAAGGGAGCATATACATTGGAGGATATTCTCTGCTTATTAAGCACCGTGCCTCCAGAAGATATTATACATCCTCATTCCCAACCTCATCACCTTCAACCCCCACCACTGTCCCACTTTCTCACCTCCCTTCAGTGACAAACTTTCAAATGATATACATTGTTTTTCAACATTCTGAAGCAATTTGACATCACACAAACACAATATTAGCTTCTCAGGGTGTTTGAGGCTGCTTAGAGGTTATTATAAAGTTATCACACTACCACTCACTTTACAAGTGTTCAACAAGAGTTTTTAACATGAAACAAACAACATGAGAGTAGTAATTCTCAAACATTCCATTCAATCCCAGTGATTAATTGTTTGGAAGGTAATTGCCTCAACAATGCGCTCATTAAAGAAAAGTAGAAACATTCACTGCAATTTCTGGATTCTTGAGTTATTCTGTGCATATGTGAGATTCTAATGTGAGTTTTTGTAAAGTATAATGCGAATGCTAACAATTTTTCTATTATTAGCACTACACAATCTGGGCAGATACCTTTGCTAAATCTGTGTTGAAATGCGTGTCAGCGTTAATTTTCCGACTTTGAATATTTTGCATACCTTTAATGATCTAATGATTGCGTGTGTCTGCATGATAATTTAGTTTTTAATTCCTTGTGCCTTACACATAAATAGTAATGCATTGAAATTGTCTCTCTAATTGCTTCCAGTTGTAATTTCTCCAATAATTATGTAAATATCAATTCTCTCCTAAAGTTAACCTTTTAAAAAAAATTCGGGTATAACGCTTCTTTCATTTTTATGTCAGGATTAGTGAATTAATTGAAGAAAAAATGTTGGAAATACTGAAGATGGAGAGTGTCCTTTCAAAATGCTCTTGCCCAGGATATGGGTGGCATTGGCTAGGTCAGCATTTATTGACCATTCCTAATTGTTTTGAGAAAGTGATCGTGGTGAATCTTCTTGCAGTTCATATGGTACAGGGAAAGCCCACTGTACTGTTAGAGAAGTTCTAGGATTTTGACATGGCAACAATGAAGGATATTGTTTCAAATAAGGATGGTGAGTGACGGAGGGAACTCAAGTGGAGATGTTCCTATGTACCTACTGTCGTGGTCCTTCTAGGTTATAAAGAATGCAGATTCAGAAGGTGTAATTGAGTGAATCATAATCTTTCATCAGAGTGGATGAATTCTTTATTTAACTGAAATAGAGTTCAATAACCACAACACTTGTTGGTTACAAAAGCTTAGGCTCATTTCTCAGTTGCCTACCATTTAGCTCTGAACTTAGTGTACGTTGCATTAATTAAATACAAGCACTGTTGGGTGAATATTTGGTATAGTGGGAAACTACATTTTTATTTAGATATAACACAACTTGCAAGCTTTCAAAACAGATGGCAAAAATGAACACCATCATTTTACAGTGCTCAAGTATTAGAGAAAGTTCAGGAGAAAGTGAGGACTGCAGATGCTGGAGACCAGAGTCAAAAACTGTGGTGCTGTAAAAGCACAGCTGGTCAGGCAGCATCTGAGGAACAGGAGAGTCGACATTTCAAGCAGAAGCTCTTCATCAGGATTGTGTGGGAGGCCCAAGGGGGCTAGGGATAAATGGAAGGGGGTGGAGCTGGGGGAAGGTAGCTGAGAATGCAGTAGGGAGATGGAAGTGGGAGTTGATGGTGATAGGTTGGAGTGGTGGGTGGAGCGGATTGGTGGGAAGGAAGATGGACGGGTTGGACAATTCAAGAGGGCAGTGCCGAGAGGGAGAGTTGCTGTTGAGAGTTTGATATCCTCCTCTTGCAAGCTTAGAATATTCATATAAACTGGAGCTTTGTGGACGTCCATCACTGGGAAAATTTAGTATTGTGGTGCTTAATGCCACAATTATTCAATTCATTGTTAAAAATGAACTCACTTCAGCTGTCAAAGCAAGCATAGGTTCCCACATCAATAATACAATTTAGTAACCAGGCAATTCTATGGAAAATCTAATGGGGGAGATAAGAACAGAAATGCTGATAATTGTAGAAACACTTAGGTGGTACCAATAAAATAGAACACAGTTAACCAGAACTAACCTATGGACGGCTGTATAAGCATGGAAGTGCTATGTCAGGCAGGAATGGATTCAATTCTCCTTACGTGACCTTCACAGATGAATTTCTGATTTCATGGGAGTTTCCTGTGGAAGTGCTCATTACAAGCGGTATCTGAGTCACCGTTTGCAGCTGAGTTTCTCTCACAGGTTAAGTGTAGCCTGGTGTGGAGAACTGTGACTCCAGGCCCACAACAAGGTGGTTGACTCTTAACTGGCCTAGGAAGCCACTCAGAGCAATTAGAAGTAGGAAAGAGATGCCAACCTTGCCAGCTACTCCCAAGAAAGACTTTTTAAATTGTGTTTTATATATAACTTTTCGAGTCTCCGCATTGCAAGATATGATTGGGGTCGTTCTGAGTGAAGAAGGTGTACCTTCAAAATGTGTGTGTGAGAGAAAGAGAGAGAGAGAGAGAGGTGTGTGTATATGTGTACGTGCATGTGTATGAGAGAGTGGAATGTGTGTGTATATGTGTGCGCCTTCAGAGTGTGTGTGTGTGTGTATGAGAGAGTGGGGTGTGTGTATGTGTGTGTGTGTGAGAGAGAGAGAGTGGAGTGTGGTCAGGGCTTCTTCTATACTGTATGATTCAATAAGTGCTGGAAATTGAATTTGTGTAGATTTAAAGCAGTTGTTTTGTTGCTGCAGACTTGATGGGCCAAAGGGCCTCTTTTGTATAATTTTAAGATTCTGTGTGATGGCAGAGATGAGTCACTGAACTTTGAGTTGATGTTAGGATTCTTGTAGACACGAAATAGAAAACTGACCTTTCTCATCTATAATTATTTGATAATGTGAATGGTAAAGCCAGTAATACGTCCAGTGTCATCTTGACCTTTGAACAAAAAGCTTGGAGGTGGAGATCGAAGATATGCAGACATATGTTCTTAAAGTAAAGTTTTCTCAATATTTACATATAAAAATAGAACTTTCTAAGTTTACCCGCAGCAAAGACCATGCAGTGAATAGGTGGAAGACATTTTTGTCCCTAAGTCTGCTGCAAGCATGGCTCATGACGGTCAAGCTCAGAATTTCCTTCCAGTCTCCTCCCAAGGGTTCATAACAAAGGTCACATTCAAAGAAACTACCTATGTTTTGTTTTTTTTAAATAGAGTAGAGGAGGATAATAGGAAATGATTGGCTATGATGGGCAGTGGAATAATTCTGGAGCACAAGACTAATAGAGTCCGTTTGCTTTGTACTTTCTGATATGCAGCAGAGTCATGGATGAAATGTTGAAACTATTTAGCTGTGGAAACCTTTCTCCATCTTTCCCTCTATTAGATGAATTTAGAACATATAACATAGAACAGTACAGCACAGAACAGGTCCTTCAGCCCACGATGTTGTGCCGACCACTGATCCTCATGTATGCATCCTCAAATTTCTGTGACCATATGCATGTCCAGGAGTCTCTTAAATGTCCCCAATGACCCTGCCTCCACAACTGCTGCTGGCAACGCATTCCATGCTCTCACAACTCTCTGTGTAAAGAACCCGCCTCTGACATCCCCTCTATACTTTCCTCCAACCAGCTTAAAACTATGACCCCTCATGTTAGTCATTTCTGCCCTGGGAAATCTTCTCTGGCTATCGACTCTATCTATGCTTCTCATTATCTTGTATACCTCAATTAGGTATACATTTCATCCATGACTCTGCTGCATATCAGAAAGTACAAAGCAAACGGACTCTATTAGTCTTGTGCTCCAGAATTATTCCACTGCCCCTCTTCTCCTCCTTTTCTCCAATGAAAAATGTCCGAGCTCAGTCAACCTCTCCTCATAAGATAAGCCCTCCAGTCCAGGCAGCATCCTGGTCAACCTCCTCTGAATCCTCTCCAAAGCATCCACATCTTTCCTATAATAGGGCGACCAGAACTGGACGCAGTATTCCAAGTGCGGTCTAACCAAAGTTTTATCGAGCTGCAACAAGATCTCACGATTCTTAAACTCAATCCCCCTGTTAATGAAAGCCAAAACACCATATGCTTTCTTAACAACCCTGTCCACCTGGGTGGCCATTTTAAGGGATCTATGTACCTGCACACCAAGATCCCTCTGTTCCTCCATACTGCCAAGAATCCTATCCTTAATCCTGTACTCAGCTTTCAAATTCGACCTTCCAAAATGCATCACCTCGCATTTATCCAGGTTGAACTCCATCTGCCACCTCTCAGCCCATCTCTGCATTCTGTCAATGTCCCGCTGCAGCCTACAACAGCCCTCTATACTGTCAACGACACCTCCAACTTTTGTGTCATCTGCAAACTTGCTGACCCATCCTTCAATCCCCTCATCCAAGTCATTAAGTAAAATTACAAACAATAGAGGCCCAAGGACAGAGCCCTGTGGAACACCACTCACCACAGACTTCCAGGCAGAATATTTTCCTTCTACTACCACTCGCTGTCTTCTGTTGGCCAGCCAATTCTGTATCCAGACAGCTATGTTCCCCTGAATCCCATTCCTCCTGACCTTCTGAATGAGCCTACCATGGGGAACCTTATCAAATGCCTTGCTGAAGTAATTTCTTTCAGCTTTACCTGGTAACACACATTAATTTGTATTTTGTCTTACATATTTGCTCCATTATCTTAAATATTACAATATCATAGACAAATTCTTTCTGAGTCTTCAGGGCATCATTCTTTCTAACTAATTTCTTAAAAATTGATGTATTTTATTGCCATGTTAGCACTCTTCCAGGGACAACTTATTGCATGAAATCAAATGTACATTAAAGAAAGTTTTATAAAATATAAGAATGACAAAGTTGCACCGGACACATCAGAAAGAAACAAATTATAGAGCTATTTTACTCTGAAGTGACCACAGGCTTTCTCACACCAGTGGAAGTTGTAATTTCTCTCAGCTTGCATTTTCGATATCACAGGCACCAATCATTTACACTGTGTGTAATGCCATGTGCCAGGAACAGCTGTTTAACTTGGAGTAACAATTTCCCCATATTTATTTTTCCAGATACCATTGAGCAATAATGGAAACATGATTTTGTCTAGAACTGTCCTTTTTAGCTCTCTGGATATTATGATCTATAAAGAACTAGAAATATTCATACTTCTTCAGAACAGTTTTGAAAACAGAATGGATTGCATTGCAAGAATGTGTAGGTAGTCTAATGCGCACAATAACATCAGTCATGTATTTGCTAATTCCCCGATGATAAACTTTCTTTTATCCCAGTTGGCTATTTTCCCAAATGATTATAAACACGCAACAGCTTTGAGGACTAGTTGTTGGTTGGATATGTTTCTGTAGAAGTTATGAGGTGGAGTTGTGATCCTAAAATAATTGTCTTGCCATGGTTTCAACATTTTTTCTCCGAATACATGTTTCTAGACTTACTAAGATTTATAATTTATTTTCTCAATTCATTCTTAAAGATTGAAAGCTAGATTGATGACTACCGTTTAAGTTTACATATTTCTGCAGGTGTGGTATACAATGAGGCATAGAGTGCTGAACTAAGCACAATGAAACACATGTGTGGAATGCAAGTTGCAAAATGTTTTTTCTTTCTTAATCAGTGGATATATCTTAAAAGTTTGAATATTTCATCTTTACATGTTTTCATGTGATATCCTTATGCAGTGATGCCCACTTTGGGTTCCTCCTGGGCCATTCAGCTTTGGACCTCATTACAGCCTTGGTTGAACTATGAACAAAGAGCTGAATTCCAGAGGTGAGGTGAGAGGTCATTACCTCTTGACATCAAGGCTGCATTTGACTGATTTGGAGATGCTGGTGTTGGATTGGGGTGTGCAAAGTTAAAAATCACACAACACCAGGCTATAGTCCAACAAGTTTATTTGGAAGCACTAGCTTTCGGAGGAGCACTGCTCCTTCATCAGATGGTTGTGGAATATAAGATCGCAAGACACAGAATTTATAGCAAAAGTTTACAGTGTCGTGCAACTGAGATGATGTATTGAAAAAGACCTGGATAGTTAGTTAATTCTCTCATCTTTTAGAATGACCATATTGGTTTCAGTTCTTTCATATATGAATCCCAGAGAATGTAACTTTTCTTGGATTTACATATGAAAGAACTGAAACCAACATGGTCATTCCAAAAGATGAGAGACTTAACAAACAATCCAGGTCTTTTTCAATATATTGTCTCAGTTGCATCACACTGTAAACTTTTGCCATAAATTCTGTGTCTTACAATCTTATATTCCACAACTACCTGATGAAAGAGCAGCGCTCCGAAAGCTACTGCTTCCAAATAAACTTGTTGGACTATAGCCTGGTGTTGTGTGATTTTTAACTTAGCATTTGACTGAGTGTGACATCAAAGAGCCTGAGTAAACCTGGAGATCAATGGAACTCAGGGGAAATGGTCCCTACTGGTTGTAACCATATTTGACACAAAGGAAGATGGAAGTAATTGGAGATCAGTTCCCAGGACATCTCTATAGGAGTTCCTCAGGATAGTGTCCAAGACCCAACCATCTTCAGCTGCTTCATCAATCACCTTCCCTCTATCATAAGGTTAGAAACAGGGATGTTTGCTGATGATTGCATGCTGTTCAGTATCATCTGCAATTCCTCTGAAACTGAAGCAGTCCATGTCCAAATGCAACAAGATCTGAACAATATCCAGGCTTGGGCAGAAAGATGGAAAATAACATTCACAACACACAAATGGTAGGCAATAGCCATCTCCAATGAAAGAGAATCAAACCAATGCACCATGACATTCAATGGTGACACCATCACTGAATCCTCCAATATCAATGTCCTGGGGGTTATCTTTGACCAGAAACTGAACTAGACCAGCCATATAAAATTAATGGCTACATGACTAGGCCACAGACTAGGAATTCTGCAGTGAGAAACTCACCTCCTAACTCCTCAAAGCCCGTCCACCATCTGTAAGACACAGTGTGATGGAATATTCCCCACTTGCCTGGATGACTATGACAGGATTAGCAATGCCTGCATGAATGAATAAAATAAAACTTGTAAAGAAAGGTACGTAGTTCTAAAGAATCTTTTATACATTAGGAATAATAATTACTTATATGAACTGCAAACCTCGGCCAATCTGAAATATTGGTATGTTCTTAATTAAACGTTTATTTTAAACATTTGAAATCCTTTTCTATTTTCATCATATGTTCTTTTTTCTCATTGCCTGAACTGTAGTCAAACTTAGCCACTGTCAGCTGTGACATGAAATGAGTCAAATGCTCTACTTTGTTCTCATGTCTTGTCATAATTTTGAGTTCAGGGTGGCACATGAAATGTTTTAAATACTGAACTGAAACAATTCTTGTGATTGGACCAAACAAAATTGCACTGAAAGGAAACTAAATCCAAATTAATTCCTTTGCTGTCATAAGATTTGCACAACAAAAGTCATAACAAAGGCCAGATCTCACATTTTTAAAAAAGTAATAATTTGTATTATGTAGGAATAAGTCACCCTAAATTATGTGGAATGTAATGCTGCCTATGCAGTGTACACACGTTTTCAATTGATGCACTGCTGTCAATTTTCAATAGATTTGTTTATGAAGGAAAGTAAATCTTAATGCAAGCACATAGTTCATGAACCACTAATTCAGCTGGCACTAAGGACAAAGATGTTCTCAGTCTGGAAAACTGAAGGATTTGCTTTGCGTGTTGGTGGGAGTATCATGTAATACTGTTTCCAGGGTAAAACTCCCCTCTGAATCAACAACTAGTTCTCCCTGGAAAAAGAAAAGAACTCAAGCAGATGCTGATAAGCTCTTTGTGTGCAAGTGGAGACTTCAGGGAATATGATTATACTAAGAAAAAAGAACCAAACAATTTAAAGAATAACACACTCACAAATAAAATTACATTTTTTTGTAAAGTTCAGAATGGAAAACTTAAGAGCAATATTCCAACTCATTGTGGTTAGCCTTTTTAGGAGCTTCCCAGATATAAGAATGGTACTTTATAGATGCTCTTAACTACAATAAATGCTTGAAATGCACAGTTTGTCCTCAGATCTGGTAATATGAGGACACAAATGGTGGTAAAAAATGTATTTTCAACATTTGAATAGTACCACAATACATTGGTCTGCCTGGGGCTGCTTTATATGCCTATCCTCAAATGTAATTGAAATTCTAATGGGTAGAAAATGGAATAGGAGCATAATTTAACCAGTTCCTCATCTGATTTCCAGCTCCTGACTGTCCACTTTAAAACTGATATTGGCAGAGAGATTTACTTCTGCAGGCATTAACCACTTAATAGCAATTCAAGTTTACTGTTAACTAAGATTGATTTGAACATTGTTGTTGGCCGATGTTGGACTGGGGTGTACAAAGTTAAAAATCACACAACATCAGGTTATAGTCCAACAAGTTTATTTGGAAGCACTAGCTTTCGGAGCTCCTTCATCAGGTGGTTGTGGAGTATAACATTGTAAGACACAGAATGTATAGCCTATTTATAGGCTATACATTCTGTGTTTTACTATCTTATACAAATTGAGTGGGTGGTAGAAAGCAAAGTTTAAACAGTTCACAGTATATGAGTTGTCCTGCATTTAAACCTTTGGGAAAGTTGCAGTCCTTAAGCTCCATGTCATTTTTTTCACAATCTGATGCATTGTCAATTTGACTGTAGAGTTGATGTATGTGTAATTGTACTAAAGACAGCTAACCATTTAAATAACAGTTGTTTAAAGTTACTATGAGGAAAATAAAGGAACATTTATTTTATTTTATACTTTAAAAAATTATTTGTGATCTTTACTTAAATGTAATTGAAGTGATAAATTTTCTTCTAAACATGTTGTACAATGGTCAATACTTTCAGGAAAGAACTGAATGGTGTTGAAGGATATTGGGGGACATGTTTAATCAGTATCTTGAAGTTTTGATAACTTTTAAAAGCATAAAATTAAGGAAATGTTTCAAAAATTGGTCAACACCAAGGGTTGACGAGACAATTTTGTAGTCAGTGGAAGGAACAAGCTTACAAACAAATACTGGGGCTCATATGGTGAGGTGGTAATATCCCTATCTCAGAGCTAGAAAGTTCAAGTCCTACCTACTCCAGAAATGTGCTATAGCATCTCTGAACTGTTTGATTAAAAATGCTGACAAACCAATACTTGGCACAGTGGTGGTGTCCCCATATCTGAGCTAGAAGTCCTGGTTTCAAGACCCACCTGCTCCATAGGTCCTGAATCAGTTGATTTGAAAAGAAATTTGGACAATACAAATACATTTAAACAATCATAATAAAAGCAGAAAATGCTACAAACAAGGTCAGGTATGGAGAGAGACAAGTCGAGTTTGTGTTTAAATTGGAGCTCCTTCCTCACATTTATTTTTCGACAGGATGCCTGCTTATCTTATTTTACTAAAGCGCGCCAAAAGGAAACGTATCGATTCAAAACAATCTCCCAAGCTTTTCAGGGTTGCAGTTAACAGACCGACATAAAGCAAGGAGGCTTTTCAATGAGTGGAAATTCCCTGAGCAGGGATCTACACACCAATAATCTGAATCTTCCCACAACTGATGACAATATAAGAGTATGTGACACAGAGTGCCCCGGGGGCAGACTGTTCTGTGAGCGCCTTAGAATGAAAGGCAGGTCAATAGAAACGTGGTTAAATGTTTAGTTTTCATGAGGAATTTCTGTTTTTGCTTTAAATGCGATCATACTGGGGGAGGGGCCAAATCTTTAAAAAGTCTGCACCCAGCATTGTAGAATGGCAGAAAACCCTTTGGTTTTGTTTGAGAACTGGACGGATTTCTGCCAACATTGATTTACCATTGTGCATTTCCCAATTAAGTTCTTGTAATGCAGGCAACATTGCGATGACATCTTGTAGCCTATACTAAGTCAATAACAGTAATATTTGGAGGATATTTAAATACATCGTGGATCCCATACGGGGAAGTGGAGGTGTTGCCAAATGGGATTAATATAGTCCCGAATACCAGATCCGGGCCAAACACACACACGCCCGAATCAGTGTCAAGTGACTCTGCAGAGTAGCAACATGTGATTTTCGCAACTGAACGCACGGTCCTCTGAATCTTCAGAATGTCCATGGCTTTACATGTAAATACAAATCCCCCTTATACTGCATTCCTGAAATCCCTCTAAATAACACATTTGGTAGACACGATGCACTCATTGGCTGCACAATTGCAACACATGGTTAGGCAGCAGAGAATATATTTTGCATCATCCTTTTTTTTGGTGACTGCATTTATTAGGTTCGGAGTCCGGGAGATTGAATTTGTTCTGCATTCACGTGAGTCAAAGTTATAAGTTAATAACGTGGATTGCCACGTTAAAAATCAAGGAGAGAACCAAAATAGATATTCACCTGCAAGAGTTCCCAGGAAATCCATTCATTAAATGTTTGCCTAACCTCAGGAATTGTCTAAATGATCGTAAAACCGAAAAATTTAATCACTTTCCTTAATAAATAACCTTTCAAAACATGCCAGTCTCTGATTGCATGACAGACACTCACAAAGGAAATTTAGAATCTTCCAGATATTTCCGAATCAACCTGCTCAGAGATGCTATTCCACACCTCTGGATCAGATGGAACTGGAACACATCTTGTTGTGGATGGGCACTACCACTGTACCACAGTCATACAGTACAAAAGAGGCTCTTCAGCCATCAGGTCTGTATTGCCAAAGCTACATTAAATGCACACTTGCTCCACTTTCCAGCACTAGTCCCAAAGGCTTGAATGTTATGACATTTGAAGTACCTCATCCGTGCATTTTTTAAAGTCCCTAATATTTCTAATCAGTCTGCTCCAGACACATTACAAAACATGCCTGGACCAGATGGAAATTGAACAAAAATTATGGACCAGACTAAACCCCCTTAAAAGATATGAAGACAGTATAGACGCTAACTTTTTCTTATTTTAAAGTGTAAGGCATTGTATTCTGGATGCAGTTCAGTTGGTCAAACTACCAGGCTTGAAACAAAACCGAAGGGTCTGTTTCCACACTGTAAGTAATCTAATCTAATCTAACTTTTTCTTATTTTAAAGTGTAAGGCATTGTATTCTGGATGCAGTTCAGTTGGTCAAACTACCAGGCTTGAAACAAAACATACTTTATTCATATAATCTAACTAAAATGCAGATAAAAGAATTGGCTTAAGTGCAACTTTATCAAAATGCTTAACAACATAAAATATATAAACTACTAATCAACTGTTCCAGTACAGTAATATCCTATAAATACACCGTTGACAAAGGCATATTCAGTAATTTAGATTGTCCCAGATGCAAGCCTAACAGCAGGAAAAGAACCCCAGCTTTTAGCTGTAACAAAGAGAGGAATAAGAGCTTCCACACTAGCTTCAAGACACCATTAACTGCTGAAAGCTAAGACTAAAACCCGGGTTCTATGGGAGCTTGACCTCACTCAGTCAGGCTGCATGTATTGTTGCAATTTTAAACAAAATCCTCCAAGGACTCGCAAGCTGTTTATTGGCTTTGGAGCAGATTGCTTGGTGACTCGGTCTCAATCTTTCTTCACAAAAAAAAGCAGGACAAAATGCACCTCTTAAAGCCATAGTATGGTCACATTTCAGGGTCTCCTGGTCCAGACATAAGGACATTATCACCACCACATGAGGCCTAAATTTGGAGCCTTTCATACAACTCCTTTATATTAACCACGTGAAGAACACAGCTACAAATCAAACAAAGTAGAAAGAGTGAAAATAAAGCAAAGAACTGCAATTGCTTGAAATGTGAAACAAAAACAGAAATTGAAGGTGAAACTCAGCCTCTAGCAACATCTGTGGAGACATAAACAGAATTAACGTATCATGGTCACGGTAGTCGAAACAACTTTTGCTTCCTCTCTCTTCACAGAAGTTGCTAGACCTGCTGAGTTTCTCCAGAAATTTCTGTTACTGTTAAAACAGATTATTACATCTAAAAGGATTCTGAAAGAAATATTTCGCCTTTAATATTGACTGCATCTATTGAGAAATCTATAATTGGGCAATGTGAGCTGTAGAAATACTTTTCCTGGTTTGCAGGGGTCCGAGAAGGAGAGGTTTTCCTATTCTGTGCCCTGCGCTGCACTCACACTGAGCTGAGAGCTTTTCTGGGACTCAGGTTCCTGACAGACACCACAGGGCTGGGGCAGACTGAGCTCCCGCCCTCCGAAGGGTCTGATTGGTCCTGGCTACAATTGGTCCGCCCTCCTCTTGCCAAGGCTGTATCCTATTGGTCTCTTCGTCTGTCTATCATCCAGCAGATCCCACCCTCTCCCCACGCACTTTTCCTTTGAAGAAACCTGCGCCCAGTGGCGCCTCTAACTCCAGCAAGAAACACAGGCGCAATTTACCCGCAACTAGAATGACACTCCTGTGTGTTAAAGGTAAATGAGCTTCAATTTAACCGTTGATTCATGTCCTCCTGAAGTGAGGTTTAATTTTATTTTGGAGGGACATGTGTTTTCAATCCATGTCAATCCATTTATTTATTTTATCAGTTAAATAAAAGGAAGCAGAGAGAGGTAAAGAACCGAGGCAAGCTGTTGATTGGGGTACCTTAGCGAGGTTTCTCTGTGGGAGTTGTTGAAACTTGTTGCATGAGAATTTTAAAAAATAATAAGCAGCAGCCCGAAGTGGGTTTTTGTCTTAATGTGAGAAATCATTTTTTATTTCGAAGTCATGAGCTGGGTTTTGCATGTTCAGCTGTGCTCTTGTGCCTGGCGCTGTCTGTGTTTCAGTCACTTTGTTTACCTCCTCCCGCAGACTGGCCTGGGACTGGGTGTGTTTTTCTTCAATTATTTAAAGGTTACTTTGGGATTTCGGGCGTGGAACGAGTATTCCACCCTAACTGATTGTTCGCTGTATCTCTGTGTGTTCAGAATGGTTCAGTGACAGTAGTGTGCTTAACCTGATGTCCCATCCCTCAGATGAAATAAGGAATTTTAGTTGCTCGCAAGATGAAGCCCAGCTTCTGCTGAAGACTGTGAGCATTCATCTCCACTTGGGTATTAGGCTGACGCTATTGCAAAGGATTGGTGGCAGTCACTCTGCCCAAGACATTCCAAATGGTTTAGTCACATCAAAGTTGGTGTATTACTTGGAATTTTGATCATTATAATATGTTGGCAGGGCTGGTATCTGTCATTGTTCTACATGTAAGTTTCCTTCTATTGACTGGCTGTCTGCCAGCCCTTCTATTCCACTTTTCCATGTACATTGATTAAGCATTCCCTCAAATGAAGTGAGGCAATTTGCCTCCACTATGGTGATGAGTTCCACATATTTACCATTACTTGGGCCAAGAAGTTCCTCTTTGGGTTTATTGGTGACTAACTTATTTATGGCCCCTAGTTTAGTTTTGGCATCTGCCCACAAAGTGATAACATCATCTTTATGTCTATCCCATCCAATTCCTTTATAATTTTAATTGCCTCTATGAGACATCAGAACGCTGCATTATACTCAAAGTATGTCTAGTACAAGATTAGCAGGAGTCCCCTGCTCTTCAATTCAGCCTCCCTAGAACTGAACACCTATGTTTTGTTTGCTTCATTTTATGACCTTGCTGACATGCATTGCAACTTTTTCAAGACTGCTGGATGTGTGTGGCTTAATCAGTTTGCTACCCTACTCAATTTAGGCACATCTTACAAGCACTATGTGATAAAAGTTTTCTTCATACTTTTCATTCTATGCAATAAAATTCTATTGCCAATTCCACACTACTCTATAAATTTGTATCTTGTACTTGTTGCGGTCGTCTTCAATATTAACTGTGTCTTTACCTCAGTACTATTCGCAAGTGCTGACATTTCACATATGATTCCCAAGATTAAATCCTTTATGTAACAGTGGTGACCTCAGCACCAATTCATGTGGAGCTCCAGTTCCTATGTTTGTTGGTCAAAGTGACTATCCTTAACCCCTATTGTGGCGTTATTGTAGATTTCAATAAGTTTTCTTTCAAATCAACCTGTTCAGACCAGTCATGATACAACTCCATAGTCATTACATCCAGAAGTGGAACTTGAATCTGGAACTTCTGCCCTAGAGCTAGAGATAAAATTGTTCTGCCATAAGGCCCTTTTCAAAATTATTGACGTGTATTATGCTATTAGTATATTATGAAGTGAACAAAGGGATAGATACTGTGCATTGGCAATAAGTAACAGGTCTAAATAATGATCAGGAATCTGTGCAGGCTTGGTGGGCTGAAGGGCCCTGTTTCTGAGCTATATTGTATTATTACATGGAGATGGTTAGCCCTAACTGGGGGTTCAATTGCACCCCTCTAAAAATGAACAGACTGAAACTGTAGAAATTGGGTGAGGAGACTCTTGTTTTATAACGTCCAGGCCTAGCTTTGTTTTCTGGGATATAACATGGTAGGAAACATTGGTTGATGCAAGGTGAAGGTGAAAAACAGAAGATCGGGAATGGTACTATCCATCATCCCTTCAGTTAGACAGCCCAGCATGATGGGCTAAATGGCTTCCTTCTTTGCTGTAACCATACTGCGATCCAAAAATTACTTCAGTCAGAAACTAAAATGCCAGTGGCTTGGTAGAGAATGACAGAAGCAAATTAAATTGGTGAGGTTTGATTATCTTTTGATATCCTTAGAGTTACAACTATTTTATCAGTAGAAGAATGAAGTGGATTTATTGACATGGATTCGGTTCCTTCAAAGAGGAAACAATTTATGGCCTTAATTTTGCCACTTCATATAAGAAATATTTTGCAAGTTGGATGCTATCAGTTGATGTATTGATGAAGTTTTGGATCATCTGTTGTGATTGTAAGATGAGATTTACAAAAAGGATGTTCTGCTTAATGGTCACAATTTGTTAGATTTTGGAAAATGTATGTTCATTCCATAAATTAATATGTCAAGAGCATTAAAAATTGTAGGAAATATAGCTAAAACTCAATTTGGGGATTTCTATATTAGTACTTTTGTTTAGCTGACTCAATTGTGCTCAGGTGTCTAATATAGAGAGGCTACTGACTGTAATTAGTGTTTGATTTTCAGAGGGAGAACTTATTGGATCAAATGATTCCTGCCTTTTATTGAAAAAAATGTCCTAATAAATTAAGTTCCTTCACGGAGCAAGTGAAACATACTAAAGCATTCATGACTCTCTAACAGGTTTTGAAATAGTCCTGAATGTAATGAGGATGAACCATCATTCCTAGGTCTGGCTTATTACAACAGAGACAAAATTGTAACCACAATAAGAGATTAACAGAACTCAGGAATGTCCAAAGAGACATTAATAGATGCCTTGAGTGTAGCACAAAGTATCATTACAATGAGATGAACTAGCTGGCACATAGAGACAGAACTGCCATATTATGAAGAGAATTCCATGAAGGAGGATGAAAATAATGATACATCTGAGCAAGTTGTACCGGTCACAAGGAATCTTAGTTCTGTGAAGAGTATGTTGGTTCTGGACTCTTTTTATGCAGTAATAGACAGTGCTTGCACTTTATGGGACAAATTAGTTAAAATGCTCAAATACAAACGATGAATTGTGGATGCTGGAAATCTGCAAGAAAACAATGTATAAGAGAAACTCAGCCAGTCTGGCAGTATCTGAAGTGAGAAAAAATAGATGATGCCAGACCGGCTGAGTTTCTCTATCACTTTCTGTTTTAGTTAAAATGCTTCTTTGATTCACTAAGCATTGAGGATAGATACAAGGTTACGGAATATAAATGTACCACTTGAAGCTCAGTGGTGGTACCACTTTGAGATCACCAAAGAGGTGTGTAATTCCATGTTAAGCAGCTTGAGAAAGCCATGTCATAAACACTGATGTGGGCTCCAGTGAGCTATTTATGCTGTTGAATGAACCTTCGGAAAAGGTACAAGTGAAACAATATGGAACGTGTTAAGTCATCTTTTGGAGAAGCAGTTGATTTGCAGTTTGTAGTCAAGATATTAGTGTTCACCCCTTAAAGCTGATGTTTCTAATCACTCTTCTTAGAAAGTATAAGAGGAGGTAATAAGAGTCAAGATGGTTTAAAAAATTGCAAATTGTCTTAAGGCTACATGGGCATTTTGCTTGCCCTACTATGAGTTAATTTCAGACTCATCATGGTCATGAATTCCACTGCAAATTCTTTCTGAATTGCATTTTTTTTCAAAGGAATCATGCAGTGAAATAATGCATAATATTTTAGTTAATTAACCACATTAAAATTTGACAACCGTTGTCCATAGGCATAGTATGCAAAAAAAACTTCAACTAACGATTCATTAGTTTATGAGCACAATTCCAAATAGTTTTCTGTTTGTATAGAACAGTCAGAGATGCTGCAAGCTTACTGCAATTATAATTTGCATTTTTTTTCTGCATATGTAAATGTTTTGCATGCAAGGAGGCAGGCTTTCATCAGGGTCAAGGTCTCAAAAAATTCGGAGAACACATTGAACCCTCTGAGACTGATTTCAATTCAACAGATTAAATACGAAGAAAGAGAATCAAAGAAAATGGAAAGCTCTTAGTAAGCTAATAGGTGAAGTGAGTAAGATCAAACTTATTCATCATAGAAATTGAGCTATTAAAGATCATTCTTTGTGAATAATTGGATCTTAGACTCTGTGCAACTGATAAGTAAACAAACACCTTATAATCCAAGTTGTTACAATTTGTGATATATGTCCTGAGGAGCAGAATATGGTGAATAAAAGATGAAATGTGGTAATGTGAATGATCATGAAGTGTCCTATAGAGCTTTCATATCTGCAGGTCAGTCGCCCAGAGAGCATGCTTGGGTATGCATTATAGCAGGGATCAAATGAAAGGATGAGCGCAACAATTGTGGGACATGCAACAGTGACAAGTTTCAATACTAATTGAATGTTCAGGACTAAGAATTGAATGGAAGACAGGAGAGCTTGAAAAGTGTGAGGAATGATTGGGAGTATGTAATTAACTCCTGCATCAGATGTTAATCAGACATCTGAGAAATAGCTCCCACTGGTTCAACAAGGGATAGTCACAGCAGTAATCTGGGCAAACCTGAAAATGAAAGTGGAGGTCAAAGCGTCTGAGTAAATTTGAGGTTAAAGTAAAGATCAAAGCAAGGTCTCATAATAGATTTAGAAATTAGTATTGCCATGAATGAGGTATTTTATTAGCTCTCAATGAATGGGAATAAATACTGAGAAAGTCATAACTTAGATTATTCGATAGAATTTGCAATTTAATTTGAGGTTCCAGATAAAGGTTAATTAGCATTATCATATTGTTAGATTGATACTGAAATGTCTTTGCAGATTTGACTTACTGGGTGATAGTGAGACTTGTTGGGCATTTGAAAGAGTGACTAAGTAATTCTTCTGCAGCTGGAAAAATGATATTAAAAATCCTTTTTGTTCTTTTGGTTACATGCTCATGTGAATGTATGTTATGCTAAAACTATTTTCTAGCGATGGGAGGGTAATAATATTTCAGCGAGTATTGGTTCTGGAGCTGTGCACAAAGGCAGCAGGTGCAATGGTAGACGGTGAAAAGTAAACAAACACGTCTATGGCCTGCGTTTTCTTCCAGACTTTGGTATTTTATACTGAGGTCTACTTTGCTAAACATACATTGTTCAATTAAAAGCAGATCCCACACCCTTTCATTAGTAACATTAGAGGAAAACCAAAGGCATCTTTAATGCAGACTTCGCGAGTGGGGGATGGTACTGCGGAATTTGGAAAATGTATTATAAGGGTAGAATTTACAATGGGAATCAAACTTCTGGGGCTTTCAAATATATTGGTTTAGATATTAAGCAAAGCAGGGCTGTAATAACCTTAAATTAGCCATGCTGTTTTGAGAATGTTCCCATCACAGTTTTACTGGGTCAACGTCAAAAGGTGAAATTAAATTGAAAGGAAAGACAGAGCAATTATGAAGTTTGATTGGTCAGTTTGAACTGATTGTGTACTTTAGACCAGATTAAATGCTAGTTTTGGTAAGTTAGAGTTGAATGACGGTAAAGTTTAAGAATACATATCAAGGGCGAATACAACATGAAAATGAGTAAATGTGGAGAAATATGTACTCGCGTTCTCATCCATAGGTGTTCCATAGAAGATGAAGCTAGTCATTTGCAAGTGTCACACACTCTAATATTCCTGATGTGTAGTCTCAGGCAAATGGTTTCATAACTCATCTGCTGGCTTAAAATAGGAAAATGTTTCCTTTTAACAAACCCTTCTTATTTGCCTTCCAAATGTACTTTACTGCCAAAACACTGGCGGTCTCCTTATGTCAAAAAGTGTTCACTGTGATATGATGAATATATTTTCTATGAAATGTTGTGAGTGAGAAACAGACACCAATTGACCATGCTGGCTTGAAACAAATGCTGGGGAATAAGGATGTATTTTAATTAAATGGGTGGCTGTAAGTCATCAACTGGCCTGTTGGGTTGTAAGAAGGAAACGGCTTTGCAAAAAAATCATTACCAGTCATAATTTTTCAGGCACCTCGTAGTGTCACCTGTTGTAGCAGAGTCATACAGCATGGAAACAAAGACCTACTGATCCATGCTAACCTGTCACAAAGCTAGTCCCTTCTTTTCAAAAGCTGTACCTCAGCTCAAGAAGATTCTGTCCTTGATTTTTTTCAGAGGGGCAATAAACCGGGCTGGGCTCCAATCAGTCTGGTTTGGTACAGAGATGAAAAGGATTTTGAGAGACCTTTTGTTTATATGTAAACAGATGAGACTTCAGGCCTAAGTGGTCATGTTTTAGAAGTGACCTGTACAATGAAAGGGGAGTGGTCAGCTCTTTAGCTGAGCTGAGCAGTTTAGTTCAGTCTTGAACTGGGAAGTTCAACAGTGAGCTGTGTGGGAACTCTCTCTCTTTTCTGCCCTTCAACTTCAACCTGTAAGCATGTGTTCCATTCATACTGGTTTTTAAAGGGAGTTTGCTTATTGGGACTGTTGTGTATATTTGGAACAGTCTAATTAAGTCTAGTTTGGATAGACTGAGTTCTGTAGGAGTTCTTTATTTCTGTTCTTTGTGTTTCATTGTGTAATTTTTTGAATAATTTTTTGTCTGTTTTAAAATCTGGTAGTCAACCCAGCTTAGGGTGGCACAATAGCTCAGCAGTTAGCACTGCTGCCTCACAGCGCCAGGGACCTGGGTTTGATTCCAGCCTCAGGTGACTATGTGTGTGTGGAGTTTGCACATTCTCCCCGTGTCTGCGTGGGTTTCCTCCAGGTCCTCCGGTTCCCTCCCACAATTCAAAGATGTGCAAGTTAGGTGAATTGGTCGTGAGTTAGGTGCATTAGTCAGGGGTAAAATATGGGGAGTGGGTCTGACTGGGTTGCTCTTCTGAGGGTTGGTGTGGTCGGGTTGGGCCGAAGGGCCTGTTTCCATACTGTAGGGAATCTAATCTAAAACATTAAAGGCCTGATTTACTAAAAAGAGCGGCACGGTGGCTCAGTGGTTAGCACTGCTGCCTCACAGTGCCAGGGACTCGGGTTCGATTCCAGCCTCGGGTGACTGTGTATGTGGAGCTTGCACATTCTCCCTGTGTCTGCGTGGGTTTCCTCCAGGTGCTCCAAAGACGTACTGGTCAGATGAATTGGCCATGATAAATTGCCCATAGTGTCAGGTGCATTTGTCAGAGTAAATTTAGGATATGGGAATGGGTCTAAGTGGGTTACTCTTTGGAGGGTTGGTGTGGACTTGCTGGGCCACACTGTAGGGAATCTAATCTAATTTAACTTACTCCGGGTGAGGTTCACTCTACGCTTACCAAAACAAATCATAAAGTTATGGTCTGCGGCTGCCTGTTTAAGAATGTTTTGAGTGGTCTGGCCTAGTCCATAAAAGACCAAACATCCCAATCTGACCTTGTCCTATTAGTCAGCATTTGGCTTATACCCCCCTAAACCCTTCCTAATCATGGACCTATCCAGGTACCTTTTAAATGTTGTAATTGTACCTACCTCCGCCACTTACTCTGGCAGCTCATTCGATACATGCACCACCCTCTGTGTGAAAAGGTTGCTTCTTGTGTCCCTTTTAAAATTTTCCATCTCATCTTAAACCTATGCCCTCTAGTTTTGGACTCCCCTACCCTGGGGAGAAGATCTTGGTACTCACCCTATCCAAGCCCCTCATAATTTTATAAACCTCTATTATGTCACACCTCCGCCTCCGACACTCCGGGGAAATAGCTGCAGTCTATTGAGCTTCTTCCAATTACTCAAACCGTGTAGTTCTGGTAACATCCTTGTAAATATTTTCTGCACCGTCTCAAGTTTCACGACATCCTTCCAAAAGAAGGGCGACCAGAATTGTACACGATATTCTAAAAATGGCCTCGCCAATGTCGTGTCCAGCTGCAACATGACGTCCCAACTGCTATACTCATGCACTGACCAATAAGGCAAGTGGACCAAATGCCGCCTTCACCACTCTGTCAAATCTGAGATTCCACTTTCAAGGAATGTGCACCTGCATCTCTAGGTCTCCTTGTTGGGCAACACTCCCCAGGGCCTGGCCATTAAGTGCATAAACCCTGCCCTTGTTTGCCTTACCAAAACACAACACCTCACATTTATCTAAATTAAGTTTCATCTGCCATTTCTCAACCTGTTGGTCCATCTGACTTCTTGTACTCTGTGATAATGTTGTTCACTGTCCACTACACCATCTATTTTGGTGTCATCTGCCAATGTACTAACCATGTCTCCTGTATCCTCATCCAAATAATTCTGTAACTTGTTCTGAAATTTAGTTTGTGAATGTATAACTCTGATTTTTAACGAAGCATATCTATTATATAAGTTTTACATTAATGGTCTTTGGTAGTAAGAACTTGAATATTTCTGTAGAAAAGGACACAGGGCTCTGTTGCATGCAGACAGGAAGAACTTATACATGCACTGTACCTACTTCACTTCCACAAATAGGTGACAGTCATCTGCTGGTTTATTTCTTGGGCAGTGCCTTGATCAATCAGAATATTTTGCCTAGTTTAAATTGTAAACAAATTTTGGCATTTAACTGTCAGAAGTCATTAACTAGTGTATTCTCCATTGCAACATCTCTACCAATCAGAGTCCACTTATCAACCAATCAGCATCCACCTCTCACACAGTATAAATGTTCGTTTTCTCTTTAAATTGACATTCTTATGAATTGCCCTGGTGAGTTGTAAGACAAAAACAAACTTCTGCAACAAATATTTTTTCAGTACTTGTATCTTAATTGTATTCAGATGGCAAGCATCAACTGCATATTCATTTGCTTCATTATAAAAAGGAATAGCTAATCTTTGATCTGCTGAAGGAAAGTGAGGTGTCAGTAAAGAATGAAAACTGATGTATGACATATTTTCAGACAGCCCCATCACCAGCATGGTGTTCTCTACTTTGAGTAGTTTGCTGCCACAATCTTCCTTTCCCTATACTGAACCTGTGGTCTGTGTTAATTGGTAAATCTCAACAGAAATGTATTTCAGGTGGCATCATAATGTAGTTTATTGCATAATTGCAGTTGAGACAGTAACCTCCCTTGTCAGGTTTAATTACTAAGGGTTTGCTTTGCTGTACAGTAGAACCTAACTGTCTCCATCTACAGATGGTGTGTACATCATCAGACTGGGTGGAGGTCAATGTGACATTAATTACTTCAGAACTATTACATTAGATAACATTGTATGGTTCATGCCATTGCAATCATTGCTTTTTTTAGAACAATACACATCGTGCAGGTAGTCACTTGTTCTACTATAGATATCATCTAATTGACTTGTTATGACACATTTGTGGAGCAGGTGGGACTTAAACCAGGACCTCCATAGCTCAGAACATTACTGCACATGCTCCTGTCACGTATCCCAGTATATTATTGGTTGATTGGATGTTCTGCGAGATGTGAACCAAAAATTGTGTGGTTTAAATGCGACTGGTTTAAAAACAAGTTATTGCTTTTCAGTGACTTCCTATACCATTTGAATTGGTACGTTTTATACTGTGGCCTGCTGAGCAGTGACAATAATAAGACAATGTGCAGCAACGTGCTTCACTTCAATGTTAATGCCATTAACTTCTGTTGTTTTTGTGAAAATAACGCAGGGTTGTTCAGCTGTGGGGAATGTACAAAGGCTTTGGCCCTAAAGCTACTTTACTCATGGTGTTTGTCTACAGTTCTTGTTCGGGTCATTTTGCTTTTTTTTAAAAAAATAGATGAATGTGTGAATGTTTTGTACATTAGGACTTACCATGTCATTTCAGGGTCACCCATATCTTACAGAATGGGTTTAATCTTAACTAAGGGTTGTCAAGGAACTTCTGTGCTGGTAGAGTTAAAAGAAAATTTGTGATTAAGGAAGTGGCCTGTATTATTTATACAGAAAGTTTTTTTTGGTTTGTTCTACTCTAAAACATTTTTGACATGAAGTAACACATTTTCATGAAGTAACACATATTCGTGTGGTTCATGTAGTACTGTAAATACTTGCATTGAGCTTTTACATAGCAACCCAGAGCCAGAGTAGGCCATTTGCCCCCTCAAGCTTGCTTTTCCACTTGAATGTTTATGGCTGGTCCTCAGTCTAATGCCATTTTCCTGCTTTCTTGCCATATCCTTTGATGTCTATTAAACCTTAAAATAATGTCTTCCTTGAATATATTCAGTGCTTTGGCTTCAGTAGCATTCTGGGGTAGAACATTCCACAGGTTCACTACCCTTTGAGTGAAGAAATTGTTGTAAGTAGTTATGTAGTGTTGTGCACAGGGGATTTTAAATAGTTCTTTGATTAAATCTGAGGGTTAACTGTCCATTTAATAGCTTGGAGCGTGGCACTGATATTTTTCATTACTTCAGGTGGGTTGCATGTTTTGCAAGTTAATGCAGGAAGTTTTTGCCTTGTGACATGCAAGTCACAGATCACGTGGTAACTCTGTGGATTCTTTAAAAGATAAGTTTATTCCCTGGAAGTGTCACTGGTGATTCATTACACATACTTTTTCAATGCCAATTAGGAAATAGCAAATTGCCATCCTGAACCACCGCAGGTGTACATTCCTCTGTCAGTGATATATTGTAAGCCATTTCAGAGAGCAGTTATTTAAGAATCTGCCATATTACTGTTGGTTGGAAATCATATATATATAGATCAGACCCAAAGGTCTGGATTGGAAATGGACTTTGTGGCCTGAGGGATATTACTGAAACACGGTGCTTTTTTACAGCAGTCTTGTATTTTCATGATCATTAATGATACTAGCAGTTTATTCCTGAATAAACTGTTGATTTAAACTATTCATTTAAATCCCCAAAATCCCCCCCCCTCAACTATCATAATGGGATTGGAAGTTTTGCTTCCAGAACTTTCCGACAGGTTGCTGGCTTGCTGGTCCGGTAGCATTCCTGGGATGCCAGCATGCTAATCTAGTCCTATTTGACAGCACTTGGCCCATATCCCTTTAAACTCTTCCTATTCATATACCCATCCAAATGTCTTTTAAATGTTGTAATTGTACCAGCCTCCACCACTTCCTCTGGCAACTCATTCCATACATGCATCACCCTCTGCGTGAAAAGGTTGTCCTTTTTAAATTTTTCCACTCTCACCCGAAATCGATGTCCTCTAGTTCTGGTCTCCCCCACCCCAGTGAAAAGATCTTGTGCATTTATCCTATCCATGCCCCTCATGATTTTATAAACCTCTATAAGGTCACCCCTCAGCCTCTGACACTTCAGGGACTGTTGGCATGCTCCCTAGCAACATCCTTGTAAATCCTTTCTGAACCCTTTCAAATTTCACAACATCCTTCTGATAGGAGGGAGACCAGAATGGCATGCAATATTCCAAAAGTGGCCTAATCGATGTTCTGAACATGATCTCCCAATCCCTATACTCAGTGCACTGACCAATAAAGGAAAACATACCAAATGCCTTCACTATATTTGTTCCTTTTTTTTTTAACTGGTTTTCCATCTGGGTACTGTGCAGAGTGAGCCAGGAGAAGGCCCACGAAGAGGAAATAAATAAAACAAAAATGTCTGCTAAGAATATGACCAGCAAATTCTGATGAATCTGTAAGTGCAACCAAATATGTATGCAATGAGAACTGTGATTATGTATGGAATGAGGAATAGCTGAAGTACTGCTAACTCTAAATGTCCTTTTTCATGAGAAGATTAAACAAAATCAATTAAACAATATATAGTGTAAACCATGCATGAGTTTAATGATAGCCTGAGGGCAGTTGATGGTATTTTGAACTTGTTTTTTTTCTATTAAGTTTAAGTTTTGAAAGTAAAAGTTCAAAGAAATTTTGTAAATTTAGTTTACTTCTAACTCACCGCGAGAATGGAGTCAAATTTTAAAATGAGTTATTTCCCTTTTATCTGGACTCAGATTTTAGAATATTTATAGCTGCAAAATTGAAGAGTTCTTGAATACCATTCATGTTGTTACCAGGAAATACCTATTCTGGTATCTACAGTTTG
The DNA here is from genome assembly GCF_004010195.1 of Chiloscyllium plagiosum. Lineage (NCBI taxonomy): Eukaryota > Metazoa > Chordata > Chondrichthyes > Orectolobiformes > Hemiscylliidae > Chiloscyllium > Chiloscyllium plagiosum. Next base: position 21,502,105 of record NC_057745.1, on the reverse strand, counting down.
ATGTAGCATTTGATAAAGTTATTTCCTATTGAGTGCCTATGAGCTTCCAGCTGATCTTTATCAGTGCCCAGAATATTATCTGATTACTGTATTAAGTTTAAGGAAATATACAATGCTAAAATAAAATTCTGTGTATTATTTAATGTATTATTTTCAAGAGTGTGATTAGGTGTACAACTCAAGACAGTTATCCCTTCTCCAGTAGTCCTAACACGTTTCCAAAGTTGTTGTGCTAAATGAAAGCAAGCTGAATGGAAACCATTATCTATTAAGAAAGTGTAGTAAGGGTGGTTTATATTCCTGATCAATAACTTTCACATTAAAAATCAATTGGCTACCTTGAGCTTACCAGCCCAATAATTCTGCTAAACATGTTTAGTATTTTTATTTACCATAAAAACTCTTAATAGCTTGCAAACTCTTTCAACTTGCCGACACACTGATCCCCTTGGAACTATCCTGACTTACAGCTTTCCTCTCCAGCTTCCTCTCGCTAGCGAGAGGGAAAGTGTCATGTTGTTGATAGTGGTCTAACAGTCAATTGCTGATCAGGTATTGACTAACTCTGTGGATAAATTTATTTAAAACATTAAGTCAGTTAGCCAATTGACGTCTATGTGTGCACCTTACAGACCTGTAGCAGATTAACTGTCAGGCAGAGTCACAACATTGTGTACACGCTGCACATGTGGGTCTTGCAGGTGAACACTGTTAAAGTTGCTTGTCGTTCATCCTCCACTTGCTTCCTTCACTTTCTATCTCATCACTCCTCTTTTTAACTGGGCAGAGGTATCCCCTGAAGACTTATTCATCTCAGAGGTGCTGTTCTCAAGTTTAGATTTATCCTGAGCTATCCTTTTCCTCTTGAATTTTTATTTTTCCCTCCAGAGTAGACAGCTAATATTTTAGTGTCGAGAGTGTGTTGCTGGAAAAGCACAGCAGGTCAGGCAGCATCCGAGGAGCAGGAAAATTGACGTTTCAGGCCAGAGGCCTACATCAGGGAACACTAATAAAATTCCTGATGAAGGGCTCTGGCCGGAAACGTCGATTCTCCTGCTCCTCAGATGCTGCCCGACCTGCTGTGCTTGTCGTTCTGTTGATCCTATATATGGAACTGATGATTTGTTGTATGCTGAGAGTTGACATTCAAAGGTTCCATCATGGTCTTCTAAGTCAGTGGGGCACTTTTTACAATTCACACAGTATATTAACACTTGCCACTGTGTCAATCTTAGCCAATAATGAATGGTCACCAGTTTTCTGAGAATATCTGAACATAAATTGAAGCAGGAGTAGACCATTCAGCCCCTTGAACCTGTTCTGCCAATCAATAAGATGAAGGATAATGTCTTTTCATTTTGAAATTTTGTTTTCCTATAATGTTTGATTACATTACCTAACAAGAATCTACCTATCCCTGCCTTAAGTATTCAGTGATCCTGCCTCCACTGTTTTTTGAGATGGAGATTTCCAAAGTCTCTCAATCCTCTGAGAGAGAGAAAACACATTTTTTTCATCTCTGTCCAGATCTGGCAAGCCCTCATGCCAAAATTTGCATACCACCTCCATCCCCATCGAAGATTTGGACTGATCCACAGGAAGAAACATCCCTTTCAGTTCCACCTTGTCACGATCATGCAGAATCTTAAACAAAAACAGGAAGTGCTAGTCTGGCAGCATCTGTGGACAGAAAGTAGAGTTAACATTTCAGGTCCAGTGACCCTTCTTCAGAACTTCTGGAAATTTGTGGACAGTACAGTAGGTTGACAGGCTCCTCTTTCTCTGGACTCAAAAAATGGATGACCATGATTTTCCTTCGATTAAATCATGCTGACTGTTCCCAATTACTTTGTTTTTAAATATGTACCAATAGTTTCTTTAATGATTAATTTCACATAACAAACTCTCGTCTTGAATTGCTCCTTTTTACATCTCCATCCCAATTAAACCTTTCCTAAATTGAATGAATTTTGGAAAATTAGCTCAAAGTCATCTACAAGCTTATTAATTGCTCCTTCCAAGATTCTACGATACAGTTATCCGGGCCCAGAGACCTTTCAGCCCACAGTTCCTGTTTGCTTAGTACCCCTTTCCCTTGTGTTTGTAATTTCACTCTGCTCCTCTCTCTCTTCCAGCTCCCTCTTTTTATATGCAATTACAGGACTTTGAAATATCCTTTATAGTGAAGACAGAAGAAAAATAGTTTTTTTTATTTCATCATCATTTTCCTCATTACTACAATGAACTCTCCTTTCTCACTCTGTAGAGGACCAACACTCACTTTTTACTTATTGTTTTTCTTTCCTTTTACTACCCCTAGCGTCTAGTGTACTTAGCGTCCTCATGTACTCTAATTTCTTCATGATTTGGAGGTGCCAGTGTTGGATTGGAGTGGACAAAGTTAAAAATCACACAACACTAGGTTGCAATCCAACAGGTTTATTTGGAAGCAGTAGCGTTCGGAGCGCTGCTCCTTCATCGGGTGGTTGTGGTGTACTTTCTAATTTCTTCCTCCTTTCAGTCATTCTCCGGAGTTCTTTCTATTCTGACAAATAAATTTTGACTCACCTTTATGCAGTTATATTTGCTTTCTCCCTAACTCTGACGTTTACCTGAAATACTTTAGTTTATCGTAAATAGTGAGTCCTTCATTTTAAAAAATGTAGTTGAAATATATATTTTTCTGAGTATTCTGAAATTTCTTCTTAAATGTCTAATTATAAGTCTGAATTAATCTGGTCACTTACCTTTCTCCTGAGGTAAACTTGTCCTTGATGGAGATTTGTTTACTTATCAGCAAGTTGTGCTTTCACTAATCTCCAATGCTGTAATGGACAAAGTTTAAAAATCACACAACACCAGGTTATAGTCCAAAAGGTTCATTTGTAAGCACTAGCTTTCAGAGCACTGCTTCTTCATCAGCTGACTAGTGGGGCAGAATCTTAAACACAATTTATAGCAAAAGATCATAGTGTCATGCAACTGAAATGATATATTGAACACATTTAAATTGCTGTTAAATCTTTCATCTTTAAGAATTGGTTGCAGGTATCAATTCATTAATATGTAAATCCCAGAACTTTTCAAGTCTCATTCCTGAGATAACTTACGATTTTATAAAAAAAACAATTGGCATCTCAGCTGAGACAATGCATTAAAGGTGTGAGGTTAGAATCTGTCTGTATTCCAATCTTGAGTCAGACTGATTCTATTTCCCAAACAGGAATTTATAAAATCCATTTATAAAATGTCACATGGATTGACTGCCTGCAGATTGTGCACTTTTTGAACAAAATAGAATGTATCTGTAAATACAATTCTGCGAATGCAAATTCACTTAATAGTCTTATATGTGCATGTGAGGGGGAGGGGGGAAGAGAGATAGAGAGAGAGAGAGAAAGTGAGTGTGCATGCTTGGGAGAGTGTGTACATGAGTGTGATGGAGTATAAACCTGTGAGAGGGTGTGCATGTGGGTGAGAGTGTGTGGGGTGTATGTGTGTTTGAGAGACAGTGTGTGTATGAGAGGGTCAATGTGAGTGTGTGAGCATGTAAGAATGTGTGTTTGTGTATATGTGAGAGTGTATAGTGCAGTGGGGTCACCTGTAGTGTGACATGAACCCAGGGTCCCAGTTGAGGTCAGGCTCATGGGTACCAAACTTGGCTATCAACCTCTGCTCAGCCACTCTGCATCCCAAAGTCCGCCTGAAGTTCCTCAGATCACGTTTGACCAAAGGTGGCATGAAGGAGCCCTAGCAAAACTAGAGCCAATGGGTATCAGGGCAAACTGTCCACTAGTTGGAATCATACCTGGCACATAGGAAAGTGATTGTGGTTATTGCAGGTCAGTCATCTCCACTCCAGGATATCTCTGCAGGATAGTGTCCTAGGCCCAGCCATCTTCAACTGCTTCGTCATTGATCTTCCCTCCATCAGAAGGTCAGGAGTGGGGATGTTTGCTGATAGTTTCACAACGTTCAGCACCATTTGCAACACCTTTGGTATCGAAGTGGTCCGTGTTCAAATGCAACAAGATCTGGACAAAATCCAGGCTTGGGCTGACCAGATGGCAAGTAAGGTTTGGGCCACACAAATGCCAGGCAAGAACCATCTCCAATAAGGGATGGTCTAATCACCCATCCCTCCCCCCATATGATATTCAATGGTGTTACCATCACTGGATTCCCCCACTACCAACATCTTTGGGGTTAACTTTGATCACAAACTCAACTAGACTTCCCACATAAACGCAATAGTTCCAAGAGCAGGTCAGAGACTAGGAATACTGCGGCGAGTAACTCAACTATCAGATTCCCAAAAGCCTGTCCACTATTTACGAGACACCGGTCAGGAATGTGATGGAATATTCCCCACTTGCCTGCATGGATACAGCTCCAGTGACACTATCCAGGATGAAGCAGTCCACTTAATTATCATCACATCCACAAACATTCCATCCCTCCATCACTGACACTCAGTACATACTGCTTGTACTAGCTGCAAGATGAACTGCAGAATTTTACCAAAGATCCTAACATAACACCTTCAAAACTCACAACCACTTCCATCCTTCTGCAGCAGATACACAGGAACACCACCAGCTGCAAGTTCCCCTCCAAGCTACTCTGACTTGGAAGAATGTCGCCGTTCCTTCACTGTCACTGGATCACAATCCTGGAATTTCCTCCTGACAGTCATTGAGCGTCAACCCACAGCACGTGTACTGCAAGGATTTAAGAAGGCAGCTTACTCAAGGACAACAAGGGACAAGCAATAAATGCTGGCCCAGCCAGCGGCGCACACTTTCTACAACTGAATAAAAAAACATTTTTGCTGATCTGATAAACACAATAGTTTTATCAAGATGTATGCCAGGAAATGTGTTATGGAATGGAATGAAGTATAACGTGTCATACATATTTGCAATACCGACCTTTCTCACCTTCTTTGTAGTTACCTGATGCTGATGCCAGGAGACTGACATTCCAAGTCATGAGCACACTTCTCAAATTTTCCAGCAATTAATATAAATCGGAGAAAACATGGAGGATTGTATCTGTGATTTCCCACTGTATACATTTCCAACAGATGAAGCACTGTGCTTGGGAGTGCTCTCAGAAAATCATCTCTCTGAAGTATCCACTATAAATGTACACTGTTTCATATTGCTGACACTCATCTCCATGATCATTTGCTCTCTGTCTCCTGTACACTGATAATATGAACTGGAAAACAAAGCTTCCTAAATTATTACCATTGAAACCTATCATTTTAGTTATCAGTTTATATTATTTTGAAACTTTTACATCGTTCTCACATATGTAATAAACAGGCTGAATATTCTAATAGTGAAGTGCTGCAGAAGAGAAACAGATCCCAGTATACTGAAGGAAATGCAGTGAAAATGTAGAAGTTAACTTTTGCACGCTCAAAATTGGACGTATGTTCTCTCTTTCTCTGTCTGTCTTCCTCTCTCTCGCTCTCACTGCCTTTTTCTCTCTCTTTCTCTCCCACTCTTTCCTTCACTCTTCCACTCTTTCTCTGTCCCTCCCTCTCTTTTGTTTTCTTTCACGCAGTCTTTCATCCTTTCTCTTCCTTTCACTTATTCTCTCTCTCCCTCTCTTGACCTCACCTCCATAAGTCCCTCGCTCATTCTCTCTCTCTCTCTCTTTCTCACTCTCACGTTCTCTTCCTCTTCACATTCTCCCTCACTCACTACTTTATCTCACTCTGGATTGAGTCGGCAATCACTGTAAAGTCTTTGTAAATTGCATTTTAGTGGAAAGTACATGCATTATAAATGTCCCTACAGTGCATCAACGGCTCCATTTTTGCTGTTTAACATAACCTTTGACAAGGATTGGATGCTTTGTTATAATATCCAAAATTCTCTATACCTCCAGAACCTGAAGTAACATGGCAGAGTGTGTGCAAAATGTACTCATTGGCCTAAATTTCAGGCTTGGGGTATTTGTACCAAGAGCAGCATGAATATGCCTCCGAGAAACTGTTAGAGGCAACATTGAGCAGCCTTGTAAATGATGGTGAGAGGAGAATCTTAGCTAACTTTGTGATCCAAAGATCATCTTTTTGTGATATTTTTAATCAACCTGTTTAGAGATGCTATGTCATAATTGTGGGGCTTGAACCTGGGTGTCCTTTTTTAGAGTTAGGGATACTACTACTGTAGCACAAGAGGCCTTGTGAAGGATCAGCACACTTGCCTTCATTGCTCAGACCTTAGAATATAGGAGTTGGGTCAGTATGTTGAGGTTGTACAGACATTTATAAGGCCTCTTCTTGAGTATGTGCAGTTCTGGTCCCCCGGCCGTTATTATTAAACTGGAGAGGAGTCCATTAAAGATTTACCAGGATGTTGCCAGGAATAGAGTTTGATTTAAAAATAGTCTGGGTGGGCTGGGACATTTTTCACTGGAGCATAGGGGTTTGGGATAACCTTTATAGAGGATTATAAAAACATGAAGGGCATATAAAGGTGAATGACAAGAGTCTTTTTGCCAGGATGGGAGAGTTCAAAACTAGGTGACATACTTTTAAGGAGAGAGGAGAGAGATTTAAAAAGGACTTGAGAGAAAACATTTTAACACAGAGTGGTTCGTGTGTGGAATGAACTGCCATAGGAAGTGATGGATGTGGGTAGAGTTACAACATTAAAAAGACATTTTGGATATTTTCATGAATAGGAAAGGTTTGGAGGGATATGGGCCAAGTGCAGGCAGGTGGGACTAGCTTAGTCGGTGTAGATTGGTTGGACTGAAGAGTCATACATCATGGAAACAGACCCTATAAGTAGATGGAGCAGGATTGCATTTACCTGTGGCCAGGAGTTGAACAACAGAGGGAACCAGAGAGGCAGCTTCCCAGCCAATTCAATTTCCTCCATATACATTGGCCTTGCAACAGCAAAGTCTACTGGCCCTCATACGGCTCTGTCAACTTCACTAAAGACCATGGTTCTAGAGCTAGTCATGTTCCTACCTAAGTTGCTTTGGTACAGGTACACCATCAGCTTCTACCTGATCATGTTGAAAGTTATTCCGGTGGGCTGTGTTCAAACTGAATCGAGAGAATTGGTTACTGACCCAACTTTCTTTCATAAGCAAAGTGATGGAAAGGGTCATGAACATTGTTATCACCACTAACCCATTCTCTGCTTAGTCTCGGTTGCAGTGGGTCCATTTGGCTCTCAAACAATCACAGGCTAAACATGACCAGATAGTGACCTCCCGAGTTGGGGTGACAGTGATTGCATTTCATACAAAGGTACCAATCATTCGAGTGTGTCACCAAGGAGCACTCATAACTGAAGTCATTAGGGATTGGGGGAAATTTGCCATATTTCATGCAAAGGAATATGAGTCTTAAAAAACTAACCACTTAATCGTACGATATCTTTGTAGGAGTTCATTCAAATAGGGTCCTAGGACTAACTACCTTTAGCTGTTTCATAAGGATTCTTCCTCCGTGTATAAGGTTGGAAGTGGAACTCGTCATTCTGTAATTAACAATGTTTGGCTTTTTTTATGATTGGTCAATACGTGCATGCAACTCGACCTGGACAACTTCCAGGCTTGGACTGATAAAGCTGAAAAATGTGTTGCTGGAAAAGCGCAGCAGGTCAGGCAGCATCCAAGGAGCAGGAGAATCGAAGTTTCGGGCATATGGCCTTCTTCAGGAATGAGGAAGGTGTGCCAAGCAGGCTAAGATAAAAGGTAGGGAGGAGGGACTTGGGGGAGGGGCGTTGGGAATGCGATAGGCGGAAGGAGGTTAAAGTAACGGTGATAGGCTGGAGAGGTTGGGAAGAAGATTGCAGATCAAGAAGGCGGTGCTGAGTCTGAGGGTTGGGACTGAGATAAGGTGGGGGGAAGGGGAAATGAGAAAGCTGAGAAATCTGCATTCATCCCTTGTGGTTGGAGGGTTCCTAGGTGGAAGATGAGGCGCTCTTCCTCCAGGCGTCGTGTTGCCATGGTCTGGCGATGGAGGAGGCCAAGGACCTGCATGTCCTTGGCGGAGTGGGAGGGGGAGTTGGGTTGGTTGGTGCAGGTATCCCAGAGGTGTTCTCTGAAACGTTCCGCCAAGGACATGCAGGTCCTTGGCTGCCTCCATTGCCAGACCATGGCAACACGACGCCTGGAGGAAGAGCGCCTCATCTTCCGCCTAGGAGCCCTCCAACCACAAGGGATGAATGCAGATTTCTCCACTTTCTCATTTCCCCTCCCCCCACCTTATCTCAATCCCAACTCTCGGACTCAGCACCACCTTCTTGACCTGCAATCTTCTTCCCGACCTCTCCGCCCCCACCCCCTCTCCGGCCTATCACCCTCACCTTAACGTCCTTCCACCTATCGCATTCCCAACGCCCCTCCACCAAGTCCCTCCTCCCTACCTTTTAACTTAGCCTGTTTGGCAAACCCTCCTCATTCCTGAAGAATGGCTTATGCCCGAAATGTCGATTCTCCTGCTCCTTGAATGCTGCCTGACCTGCTGTGCTTTTCCTCAACACATTTTTCAGCTCTGATCTCCAGCATCTGCAGTCCTCACTTTCTCCTTGGACTGATAACATCCGTGGCGAGCACAATGTATGGCATTGACCATCTCAAACAAGACAGCTTTCCTTCGACGTTCAACAGCATCACCATTCCTGGATCATCCACTAGCCATGTCCTCAGGTCACTAGAAACTGGAAACTCAACTGGAATAACCACACAAAGTTCTTTGTGATCACCTCAGAAGCTGGTCATTCTCTTGCTAAGTCCCAAAAATGTCTGAATTCTCACAAATTCTGTCGTGTAGTAGCTGTGGAGGTGGTGATGTGGTGCTGTTGTCATTGGATCAGTAATCCATAATGCTGGCATGTGAGTTTGAATGATAGATTGTGAAGTTTGAGTTCAATAAAAAAATAATCTGGAATTAAAAAGGTAGTCAAATGGTGATTGCATTACCACTGTCAATTGTTGTAAAAATCCAACAGGTTCTCTGGTCTTTAGATTAGATTAGATTACTTACAGTGTGGAAACAGGCCCTTCGGCCCAACAAGTCCACACCGACCCGCCGAAGCGCAACCCACCCATACCCCTACATTTACCCCTTTTAACCTAACACTACGGGCAATTTAGCATGGCCAATTCACCTGACCCGCACATCTTTGTGACTGTGGGAGGCCGGAGCACCCGGAGGAAACCCACGCAGACACGGGGAGAATGTGCAAACTCCACACAGACAGTCGCCTGAGGCGGGAATTGAACCCGGGTCTCTGGCGCTGTGAGGCAGCAGTGCTAACCACTGTGCCACCGTGCCGCCCAAAAAGAGAAGGAAATTAGCTGCCCATACCTGGTGTGGGGTTGACATGTGATTCCAGATCCAACAAGTGGGTCACTCTTGACTGTAACTAGGCACAGCAATAAATGCTGGCTTGGCAAATGATGATCGCATCTGATGAATGAAGATTTAAACCAATAGAGAAAAGCCTTATTTGCTTTTAAGGCCTTCATTGTGCTGGCAGGGCAGGTATGGGTGCAACAACAGTCAAGAAGCTCGCCACCCTCCAGGGAAAAGAAATTTGCTTGATTGGCAAGTCTAGATTTAGATTTTATTGTCACATGTACTCAAGTACAGGAGTACAATGAAAAATGTATAATGTTGCCACACACAGTGCCATCTTAAATACAAGGGTACTTAGATACAAAAACACCTGGGCACAACGTAGTAAAGGAAACAAAGTTTAAAAAATGAATGCATAGCCATCATAGAAAAAGAAAAAAGGTAATAGTTAACATTAAAGTCATTTTTAATATGAACTAGAAAAATAAAGGAATAATTTGTGCACTCTCCTGGACATTGCCCCTTTAACACTTGTTTAATGTGGCAGCAATGAGTGTAGTCCAAGTGATTTATATTGGAACATCTCTCTAAACTTCCTTCAGTGGTAGTCCCAAAACTTATGTCCTTCCTCAGCTCACAGGGTAAGGGTAGATGGTGCACGGGAAAATCCATCATCTTCAAACTTGCCTCTATATCAGACACCATCCTGACTTGGACCACAATGGTTTGAGAAAGCAGGTCACTACTGCCTTCTCGAGGGCAATTAGAGATGGGCATATAATGCTGTCTGAGTCAGAGAAGGTCACATCCCCTGACAGAATTTTAAAAAAATCACTATTCCTATATTGTTGCTGAGTCAAGAACCGTTTTTGAGTGTATAACTTTGCTACATGGCCTGTGTTGGTTCAGGAAGAACGCTCGAGTTTACCTTCTCTGATGACGAGGACATTCTTTCCTTTAAGCAGTGTGGCTGTGCAGCAGTTGAGATTGTGCTGTGCATGAAACAATTAGAACCACATACAAATAACGGCTGAGAACCGTCTTTAAAGGGACCACCTCGTGTCGCTAGTCAACCAAGCACAGCAATCGGATATTGAAGGGAACATTGCTAGGGATGGAACAACTAATCTCAGTGTTGTCAGCAACACTCAAAATGAATGAAAAGTTCAAGGAAAAGGTCTGTAAACCCATTCAAAATAAATTGCAAGCAAACGTGAATCGTCTGGGTAGTTAGTGTATTTTCATCTGATTCTCTGTTGGGATGGGTACTCCAAAGCCTTAGTTCTACCCTCAGTAGCAAGCAACAGTCTATTTCATCACATTGAGTGTCTGGGGAATGAAGAGTCTGTTTGCCTATTTATGCCAAGTCATGTGATGGTCTTGCAAATGCCTATACCACAAGTGCTGATGCATCAGTTTCTTCATGGTGCTTCAACCTGTTTGCATTCTGACTGTTTGCTTGATGTCTCCCTGAGAAGCAAAACAGGATTCTCCTCTGACAATAACACTTGCTCAGTGTTGTATGAAAGTAGACCATGGCACTTCGCCCTTTTAAGATTGACCTGCGTTTGTTTTATTGGTGATGTTTTAGCACCATGAAGTTGAGTATAGAGTATTTGTTGTAATTGCAGCTGATATTATGATTGGACAAGTCAGATCCCAGACTGAAATGTGACTTCATAGATTTTTTAGTTTAATGAGGTAGTCTTTCATTGGGACACAAAAGCATGCAATGCTGCAGATTTGGTTTTAACATTGAAACAGACAGTTAATGGACAAAACAAATGAGGATAAAATGGAATATACCAAGCTATTTACACACAACACAACTTGGAAGTTTTTGAAACAAATAGTAAAAGTACAATCCCATCTATACCAACACCATCACTCTATAGAAAACAAACATCAGAGGGAGTTCCCTTGTCTATCACATCCATTGGTTTGACTTTACTGTTGCATTCAACTCCAAGTCTTGGCAGCTAGTGTGAATAATTAAGGAAAAGGCTCGCAGTTGAGCTTACACTTCCATCGCTTTGTAAAACACCTTCAGGCTTCTAATTAATCACTTTCGATTAGGTGCTTTCAAACTAAAACCTCTGCACTGAGGTAGCCTATTTCCTATTTGTTCTGAAACAACTCCTTTCTCCAGGAGAGACTTCATTCTTATGTTTAACCTCCTTCAAAATTTGCTTGAACTGAAAACCAAAAGGTTTCCAGTTTTTTTTACTCAGCAAAACAATCCTGATTCTTTTTAAACTGAAAGCAAGTCAATGCTTTTCAATGTTTGCTTTGGTTGATTGTAAAATGCTCTAGATGCATGAAATTTGCATCACCGTTCCAGAAAAACACTCCCTCTCTCATACACACACACGGATGAAAGCCATCATGTCACTATTTCAAAATCTAGTGGCCCGGTGGCTCAGTGGTTAGCACTGCTTCCTCACAGCGCCAAGGACCAGGTGACTGTCTGTGTGGAGTTTACACATTCTCCCCGTGTCTGCTTGGGTCTCCTTCTGATGCTCCAGTTTCCTCTCACAATCCAAAGATGTGCAGGTTTGGTGCATTGGCTGTACTAAATTGCCCACAATGTTCAGTGATATGTAGGTTAGATGCATTAGTCAGGGGTAAATATAGAGTAGGGGAACGGATCTGGGTGGGTTACTCTTCGGAGGGCCGGTGTGGACTTGTTGGGCCAAAGGGCCTGTTTCAACACTGCAGGGATTCTAATTCTCAGTCTAATAAACTAAAATAAATGGTGTTAGATTTCTTCAGTAGCACCTTTTTTAAAAGGCTTGATCTTTGAAGAACAATTGGACCCCAACCAACTGCAAGTTACCCTACAAGTCTCTCGCTATCCTGACTTGTAGCTATAATCATTGTTCATCACTGTCGCAGGAGCTAAATCCTAGAATTCTCTTCCTAATGTCACTGTGGGAATTTGGGCGTGGATGGGTTGGACTGCAGGGTCTGTTTCCATGCTGTACATCTCTATGACTCTATTGCCAGTAGCACCACCCACTATGGTGATGTCAGAAATCACATGGAAAAGAGACCTTGCACAGACTTGGTGCTATATATGTGATAGTGTGTATAGTTTGCAAACATGCAATGAACTAGCCTCCATCATAGATACAAAAGACTCTGTAATCTCTACTACCTAGACCCTCAGGGTGAATAGCCTCCCTCTCAACTCTTCCATTAAGTGTAGCAGCACCACAGTAGTTTAAGAAGCTTACAGTTCACAACCATATTTTAATGACATGTAGGGCCGGCAACAATGCTGGTGTGCCAGTAATGCCTGTGTCCCATGAATAAACTTAAAACCTAAGGCTTCTCCTCATAAAATATTAGTTGGAGTCCTGGATACCACAGCAGCAGAGTTAAACAGTTGGGCTGCAACAGAACCTTTTTGGTATATTGCAATAATATCTGAATCCATTACCTTGAGTAGTGTAAACGGCTAATCAGGATTCATCTTGAATTTTGTTTTCAAGATTTGACACTTAATCTATAAATGAGGCAAATGTGAAACTTCATAACACAATTTATAGTTCAATTAGCATAAGTTGAAGAAAAAAGAATTAATGTTATTATTCTGCATTTGGTTTACTCAAAGTCTGCTTTGGCTTAAGAATAAAAAAAAAGTTGTATTTGCTTATTTACTGTGACACTAATTTTATAGCAACTACTCTGTCATCTCATGGAATTAAGAGAGTATCCTTACAGTTTGGATAATGACGCATACCCATCAGACGATATTGTTCATTTTTCCTAATAGATGGAAAACAGGAAGGTAGGCAGACAGATAATCTCTTCCTTCATCTACTTGCCTTTCCTCAAGTGCCTGTCATTCCAGTCTAAAATTCAAAATAACAATGATTTAGTTCATATCCACAGCAATTACATGTGTGCTGTACACGAAATAAACCATAAAACGTTTTAAACCTCACTGTACTACCCACAATACACTGGGGAGAAAAAGAAACTTAGTTTGAAGCAGCCTTCAAAGGATCTTTTAAATTACTTCCTTAATGAAACAAGACTTATCATGGGTACAATTCTTTTTTCATTTTTAACAGGGACATTAGCATGTTTTCTAAGGTAAGTGTCAATTTTAGGAATTCAACCAACCTCAATAATGCACATGAAATATTAATGTGCGTAGAGTCATAGAGATGTACAGCACGGAATCAGACCCTTCGGTCCAACCCGTCCATGCCGACCAGATATCCCAACCCAATCTAGTCCCACCTGCCCTCACCCGGTCCATATCCCTCCAAACCCTTCCTATTCATATACCCATCCAAATACTTCATCTTAACAAGTTTCTGTTTCTAAACTGTAATGAATGGAAAGGAGTAGAGTGGAGAAAATTCACTTTTTATAAATATTGAGAAGATTTTGAATTTTTTACAAAACGTTTAAAATTATGACAAAATAATAGAACAATTTTGCAATATAACAACACTAACAGTAAAGAAACTACTACTCTACTCCACAATATAGGAGGAAAAAACTCTACACAAACTACAAATCAATAAATAACTAAATCAAGATAAAAATAAACTAAATTAAATAGAGTTGAATCAAGGCAAATTAAATTAAATGACGTTGTTACAACACTAAGTGCAATCCCACCAAAGCTCCCCATCATTGGGAGCATCAGTTGGCATACCTGTATTTGTTCAGGATTCCTCCTACCAGGGGTCCCCAGACCACCACACAGCCCTCATGGCCACACAAAGGCCCTAACCAATATAGCCGATAAGTTTGTGTCTATATGGCTCAAAAAGGGCTGCCACATCCTATAAAAAGTTCCGTTTTCCAGCTCATCAGAACATTCTTCTTCATACAAAATGAAAGAATACAAAACCATTTCTTCCCACGTGTGTCCAAAGAGGGGAGATTTGGCGAACCGAGAAGGAGGGACACTGGATCTACCTTGCTCTCAGTTCCCAAGACCCCTTCCAAAACACCCGCTGTAGCACCCCAATACCTACAAAGCTTGTGGCATGACCACAAGCAATGAGTAAGAGTGCCAACATCTATTTTATATTTGGAGCACATTTAGGACACTCCCATCTTAAATTTTGCAAGCCGCTCCGGTGCCAAATAAGCCCTGTAGAGTATCCTCAATTGCATAGCCTGTGTCCTGTTGCAAATCGAAATCTTCCTTACATTCTCCCAAATACTCTCCCATTCCTCTGGTGAGATCTCTACCCACAATTCCTGAGCCCAGATTCCACACAATTGCTTGATGTCCTTTGATCCACTACCTCCTAATAAATGATAAAAGGTGCTGACTGAGAGAGTGCCGGTGGACCGAAGCACTCTGCTCTCCATAGTCGACTTATAGGGACGAACGATTAATGTAGTCTTTTTCTGTATCAAGTCCCTAATATGAAATTAATGAAAGAGATCCCTCCGAGATAGCTCATATTTCTGACTCAGCTGCTCGAAAGACCATCGTGACCTCCCCTTCAAAAAAGTCTCCCAAACAGGAAACTCCTCTGGACTCACACAGCCAAAGCCAAAATCCATCGATCCCAACTGGAACCTTGACATTCCTACCGTGAGAGTAAAAGGGGAAGTGTTTTGTAAATTGCCCTCACTTTGTCACACTATCCTCCATGCTTTAACCGTGTTAAGGACAATCAGATTTCTGCAGTACTCTATAACAGTCCTCAGCTTATCCGTGAACAACAGATTAATGAGGGGACATTTTGCCTGGGAGGCCTCGATGTCCAGCCAAATTGACCGCAGGTCCCGGCAAGCCCAATCATCCACTTAGGATAGTAGGGAGTTTGGTTGATATTTCTTAAAGTCTGGAAAGTCCACATCCCCATCCCCTGTGAACTTAATAAGAGGCCACCTGTGATGCCAGCTAAAAGAGCCGACCCAACTGTTAAGCCTCCGTAGTGTCTGCAACATCAAAGGGAGCATTCGCAGGCAATATAAGAACACGAGTGGCACGGTGGCACAGTGGTTAGCACTGCTGCCTCACAGCGCCAGAGACCCAGGTTCAATTCCCGTCTCAGGCACCTGTCTGTGTGGAGTTTGCACATTCTCCCTGTGTCTGCGTGGGTTTCCTCCGGGTGCTCCGGTTTCCTCCCACAGTCCAAACATGTGCAGGTCAGGTGAATTGACTGGGCTAAATTGCCCGTAGTGTTAGGTAAGTAATCTAATCTAATCTAAACGTTCATTCTGACCAGAGCTATTCTACCCAACCAGGATATTGGAAGATCCTCTCAGCACTGAAGGCCCTGTCTTATCTTCTCTAGCAACTGCACAAAGTAAGCTTTATATAATTGATCAAAAGCAGGGTGATAAAAATGCCTAAATACAGGAAACCTCCCTGTGACCATCTGAAAGGGAATCAGACTCTACCTCCAGTAAGACCCCAGACAGGCATGGCCTCTGATGTTGTAAAATTGATTTTGTATCCCAAGAAGGAGCTAAATAAATTAATCAGCTGTATTAAACGGGGCACAGATACAGTCGGGTTAGTTAGAAAGAGAAGAACATCATCTGCGTAAAGGGTGATTTTATGCCTGTCTAAACCCACTTCTGGGGCAGTCATATTGGGGTCCCTGTAGATGGCCTCCTCACTCACCAATGTAAATAGTAATGGTAAAAAGGGCACCCTTGTTGGCTGCCTCTGCCAATACTAAAATTGTCAGACCGTATGCCATTAGTGAGAACTGCTGCTTTAGGGTCACTGTCGCCCACCTGGCAAAGACCCCTCCAAGACCAAACCGTTCCAGGACATGCAAGAGGTATGGCCACTCCACCTGGTCAAATGCTTTCTCTGCATCCAGCGAGACTACCTATCCCGGAATTGACCCTTGCTGGCACATCTGGACCATATTTTGCACTCTCCTAATATTATTAGAGGACCTGCAACCCCTAATAAAATCTGTCTGGTCCTCCTTTACGATGGAGGGCAAGACCTTCTCCAACCTCAACACCAGCATTTTCGACAAAATTTTAAAGTCCACGTTTAATAACAATGTAGGCCTATACAAAGTACAATCCTCTGGGGCTTTCCCTCTTTTGAGAGTAGGAGAAATATTTGCTTCCCTCAGAGAGAATGGGAGGCAGTCCTGATTGTACGAGTAATTGTACATATCCGACATTGGCCCGGCCAGCATGTCGATAAACTCCTTACAATGCTGCTCTCCCTTCAGCCGCTTCTGAGTCACTGAGTAAAAAATAATCAAACCCCTTGCATAGGGTCTTGGTAGGTCTCCAGAGTACTGATGGATTACTGGACATGCCCGAATTAATTTCCCAGAAAATTTTACATTCCCGCGAAAAATAATCAATGAATTTGCTATCCTTTAGGAGGAAAGGATCCACACACCAGTGCCGCGCGCCTGTCCCATCGCCACTGGCCTTAACCTCCATGATCAGAAATGGCTATGTTCCCAATTCGACAGAACAGCTCCGAATTCAAAAAGGCCGATGGGGCAAAAAACATGCCAATCCTAGTGTAGCACTTGTGTGGGTTAGAAAAGAAGGTGAAGTCCCTACTCTCAGGGCGAAGACATCTCCACACATCCATCAACCCCAGCTGCCTGAACTGTTGGAGTATATCTGCAAGACCCCTCGGTATCCTATCCACCTCGGGGTGCATAAGTTGGTTAAAGTTTCCCTCTATAATTGTATGACACACACCCCAAGGGCCATTAACCTGGAGAGTGCATCCGTTAAAAATTTGAGGGGGTTTGCTGGTGGGGCAATATATATTCAAGATCCCATATTCCTCTCCATGTCTCAGGATCAGAAACTGCCCACATTCATCCTTAATTTTGTTTAACAACTGAAAACGGAAGATTTTTCTGAATGAGTATAGCTACTCCTCTACTTTTCGAATTAAAGGATGAGAAAAACACCTGGCCGAACCCTCCCTGCTGCAACTTTAAGTGCACCTTATCAGTTAGATGTGTTTCTTGCAGCAAACTCACATCGACCCTTTCCTTTCTAAGGCTTGTAAGTTTCTTGTTTTCTCGTCATCGGTGAATGACTCCCCTTAATGTTCCAGGTGGAGTATTTAAATGAGCAGTTAACCATAGCCATTTGTAGCGCACTGAGTGAAAACAGCAAACAGTTCGTATAAACTAGAAAACATAACTACAAAACTACCAAATCAAAACTTCTAACAATTAGTTCTGCAATGAACCAACATATAACACAACTCAGAGGAGACTTTCCCCCTTGCTCACAGGGGGGCAGTCATATTAACCTCAAACCCCTTTATGGCTTCTTTTAGCTGGAGCCGTACCCCAAACCCAGAGAAAACAAAGAACAAAAAAGTTACATGCAACTTACAACAAGAAAATTAAAAGTGGGCACTCAACCCATCCCAGGCATAGTTTGACCTGAGGCAGTCCTGGTGAGAAAAAGAAGGACCCCCATTACAACCAACCAACCTTCCCCCAACCCCACTGTACTAAGGAAGAGAAACAAAATGGGAATGATAGAAAAACAAAGGCTAATGGGAGGGGAGAAGAAAGAGAGAGGAGAGAAAGGAAAAAGAGAGCCCCCCCACATATTAGAAAGATAAGACCAGGTAAACTAGAAAAAAACAAAGCAAACACGATTGTCCATATCCTTTGAGACAGCCAGTCTGTTTTCAGATGTCCAAGAGGTCTTTTGCCTTTTCAGATGAATGAAAATTTAAACATGGACCCTCCATGGCTGAAACATAATATTACCAGAGATCTTACAGAGTACTGAATATTCAAGTCTCTCAGCCTCCTCTTTACCTCATCAAAGGCCTTCCTCTTACAGATCACAGCCACAGAAATGTCCTGAGATAACATAATTCTTGATCCTGTGTATATCAGAGCCTGTGGATTCTTTGCTTTTCTCTATAGTGTTGGAGTCGCACAAGGAGGGGGGAAGGGGGTGTGTTGGTAGCGCTGGTATGACCTGGTGGGCCTGCGCACTATGTCTCGGGCCTGCGCACTACGTCTCGGTGGGCCTGCGCGCTACGTCTCGGTGGGCCTGTGCACTGCGTCTCGGTGGGCCTGTGCACTGCGTCTCGGTGGGCCTGTGCACTGCGTCGTCTCGGTAGGCCTGTGCACTGCGTCTCAGTGGGCCGGCACACTGCGAATCGGTGGGCCTGCCCGACCCACACCCAGTCCACCCCGACTTCCAGCTTCAAAAACT
The DNA here is from genome assembly GCF_004010195.1 of Chiloscyllium plagiosum. Taxonomy (NCBI): domain Eukaryota; kingdom Metazoa; phylum Chordata; class Chondrichthyes; order Orectolobiformes; family Hemiscylliidae; genus Chiloscyllium; species Chiloscyllium plagiosum. The sequence continues at coordinate 21,483,591 of NC_057745.1, read as the reverse complement.
GAGGGGAGCCATTGCTCCAAGAAGCTGACCTGCTGGCTTTCCCCTTCCTGCTCCGGCAGACTGATCAGGCAGATATTCCTCTGACAGCCTTGATTTTCGCCTGCCTGCCATTCCAGGGCCTGGACCCGGCCTCCCCCGAGGATTCCACCACAGTTTTGGAAGCTGTGACCCGCTGCTCCACCTCCACGACGTACCGCCCGAGACACTGGACCTCCTGGTTCTGCTTCTGCAGCATGACCGAGATCGATTCCAGCCTGGTCTGGGTCTCCTCCATCGCTGAATCAATCTTCTCTCGGAGTTTTACGAACTCCGAGACCAGACTCTGTTCCACAGGTAAGTCCCCAGGGGCATTCGCGGAGGCTGATGCTGCAAACGCAGACGTGTCCAGGACTGCAGCCAAGTGCCCTGCTTGTTGCGGTCCTCGTGGTCCTTTTCCCTTAGTCATTTTTTTTCCTTCCCACTGAAAGTAATAAGTAGCAGTTCTTAGGGTCTCGAACCAGCGCATTGCACCACAATGGGAAGAAACCCACTTTGACTGGGTTTTTTTGGGCAGAGCTACTGGATCATCGCCATCGTGGATCCCCCTCGGAGGAAATTCTTATTCACATGCCAATGCAACAGAGGAACACTGGAAATAGGAGTAGGCCATTTGGCCTCTCGAGTCTGTTCCACCATTCAGTTGGTTCCACCTCAGCATCATTTTTCTGCACTAGACCTCTATCTATTGATCCCTGACTTGATCATATTCAATGATTGAGCTTCCACAGGCAGGGAATTCCAAAGGTTCACCGTCCTTAACAAAGAGGTTTCTCCTAATCTTAGTATGAAATCGCCCATCCTTCAGCAACTAAATCTTGGACTGGTGAGCAAAACTTTCACAATTTTGTAATTTTTTTCTGATTGGGGCTATGAATGAAATCTGATAAAGACTCGGGGGAATTCCTGCAGTGCATCTTATGGATGGTGCACTTGTTTTCCAACAATTAGGAAAAATGAACAATACTGTCTGGTTGGTATGTGTCATTGCCCAAACTAGAAGGATACTTGCTTAATTCCAAGAGATGATGGATTATTTGCAACAAAATTAAATCCACAGTAAATGAACATTGCTGGATAAACAAATACAAGTTACTTTTTAAAATTCTTAAGCCAAAGTGAACAATTTTAAATTTGACTGAACTGAATGCAGACTAGCCTCATTCATGTTTTGTGATGGAGGAAATGAATATTTAAGTTGGTGAATGTGGTGCCAATCAAGCAGACTGCTTTCTCTTGGATTGAGTAAAGTGTCATGATTATTGTTGGAGCTGTACTGATTCTGTCAAGTGGAGAGCATTCTGTCACACTCCTGACTCATGGCTTGTAGATGGTGATTATTGGGGGTGATCACTGTTGGGCATAGGGCAAAAACTTTGAGAAACTAAAAGCTGAGTTTTTTTGAGAGTGAACTCTCAGCCTTTGACTTTTTAAAAACTGTTTTGTAGTATTTATGTGGTGATTCAGTCAGGTTTCTGGTGTTTAGGGCCTTTCAGGGTGTTGATGTTGGGGATTTTGGGAATGTTAATGCTGCAGGAGGAGGTTGTTAGAAGTATTTTCTAATCAGAGACGTTATTACACACTTCTGAAGCGGGTGGGAATTGAACCGAGGACTCCTGACCCAGAGGTAAGGACACCACCACTACACCACAGGAGCCCTGTAGGAAGCTGTTAGACTCTTACTTCTCGGGTAGTGGTTGTTATCGGAAACTGTGTGTCTCAATGCCTCTTCCCACTTGGCAGCCCAAGCCTAAATGTTGCATTCTTCCGTATCAGATGAGTTACAAATGGAACAGAATGGTGAGCATTTCACTTGTGACCTTACGATAGTCAGAAGGCCACTGATGAAGTAATTGAACATGGTTGGGTCCCACTTACTCTAGCCCTGGATAATAACATCTGTGAACAGATTTATTAGAAAATATCTATTACTCGAGGAACACAATTAGCGATGAGCTGGAGCTGAGATGAGGGTCTTTTAACCATCACAACCATCTTCCTTTGAGCTAGCTATGACTCCTACCAATGGAGATGTTTCCCTCTGATTCCCATTGACTTTGATTTTACAAGAAGGGCTGGATTCCATGTTTGGCCAAATATCTTCTTGTCAAAAGCAGTCAGTCACCTCAGTTCTGGAATTCATATTCTGTTTTTCCATCCAAAACATATCTGGGTAGTTTTTTTTTGGCTAGAGTATTCTTCCATTTTAATTGTACTGGAACTGTTTGATGAGAGACAGGGCGACTGCTGGACCCAGGCTGATGCTGATGTCATTGCCTCGCTGCTTACTGAGCTGCTCCCTTGATATTAATGAAGGGAATTGAATTGGCTGACGGTTGGCTGTCAGTGATCACAATCAGCTTCCTTTGTGCTTGCTACAATTGCAGCCAGTGAGGAAGTTTTCCTCTGAATCCTGGTAAACTCCATTTTAGCAGTTCCTTGCAGTCACACTTTGACAAATGCTGCCTTTTTGACAAAGCCAGTCCTTCTTACTTAATTTTGGAATTTCCTCTTTTATCCATGTTTGAAACAGCGTACAACGCGATCTGGACAATAGGCCCATCAGCAAGACCTTCCATCTCTTTGGCAATCGATGCTTGGCCATATTTAGCTAGATTTGATTTGTTCTTCCTCGAGTTAAGAAAGATTGTGGCTAAAGCCCCTGCCAGTTTTCACTCCCTGTTTCTCCCATATCCTTGGATACATCTCCTTCAGTCCTGGTTCTGTGTCAACTTTTATCCTATCATATAACTCTCCACAGAGATTGGTATCCCAATACCAAGTCACCCTTTATTTAAACATGAACAGCCTTGACTTTGGTACTGCCTCATGCAGAGACAGCTACCAGAGTTTCAGCGTGTCTGACACTCCCCTTTTTATATGTCAGCCAGATTAACAGCCCCAGTCAAGGAACTCTTTCTATGGCTGACCTCGTTACAATCATTACAGTATCCAACAGCCCTTCCTTATCAATGTGGGACCCTTCAAGTGACAGAAGTTCCTCCTCTGTTATCACGGCCTGAGTAGCATCAAACTCCTTGGTAAAGGCAGATGCAAAGTATTAATTTAACACCTCAGCCATGTCTCTTGCCCCCATGTGTAAATCCCCTTAGAGTTGAAACTTTATTGCTGGAAAAGCACAGCAGGTCAGGCAGCATCCAGGGAACAGGAGATTCGACGTTTCGGGCACAGGCCCTTCTTCAGGAATGACAGCCTCATTCCTGAAGAAGGGCCTGTGCCCGAAACGTCGAATCTCCTGTTCCCTGGATGCTGCCTGACCTGCTGCGCTGTTCCAGCAATAAAGTTTCAACTTTGATCTCCAGCATCTGCAGACCTCACTTTCTCCTCGAAGATTAAATCCCCTTAGAACAAACTGGACAAGCTCCTACTTTGTTGGGCCAATGCCAACATTCTATCTGAGTTGCAGCAGCTCAGCCTGAGGCACATCTAATTTGAGATCACAAATCCTCAGTGTGATTTTATTAGGGCCCTTGCCTTTGTGATATCCAATATACTGGGCTGTTTCTTGATATCACATGGAGAGAATTGAATTGACTGAAGACTTGATGTGAAGGTGCTGGTGTTGGACTGGGATGGACAAAATCAGAAGTCGCATGACACCAGGTTATAGTCCAACAGATTTATTTGAAGTCACTTCACCTGACAAAGGAGCAGTGCTCCGAAAGCTTGTGATTTCAAATAAACCTATTGGACTATAACCTGGTGTCGTGTGACTTCTGACTTTGGCTGAAAACTGGTACCTTTGCTCGTGAAAATCGCGAGGACGGTGTGATTGTCCATCTCTTCAGCATGTCTAACTTGTTAATGTTTCAGATGCACAGTAGCAGTAGTGTGTCCTGTCTACAAAATGCACTACAATGAATGATGAAACCTCCTTTGATGGCACTTGCTTTCCAAACACCTACCAGCTAGTGGGACAAGGGCAGCAGGTGCATGGGAATGTCACCTGCAAACTCCCTTCCGAGCTGCACATCATGCTGACAAGAACTGTGTCACTATTCCTTCATAGTTGCTGGGTCAAAATCTTGGAGCTCCCTTCCTAATAGTATTGTGGGTGTACCTAGCCCCAGTGACTGAAGCAGTGCAAGAAGGCAGATCTCCAGCACCTCCTCCAGGGTAATTGTGGAAGAGCAGTAAATACTGGCCTAGCCAACAGCATTATAGCCCATCAGTGAACAGTTTGATTAAAAAAAAGTTACGCTTTGCAAATGATTCAACCTGAAGCAATTTATTTCTTCCAACAAAAATTGTTTTCATGGAGTTCAATGTAGCTAAGTGTGAGGTGATTCACTTTGGTAAGAGTAACAAAAAGATGGGGTACTGGGCTAATGGTCGGATACTTGGTAGTGTGGATGAGCAGAGGGATCTTGGTGTCCATGTACACAGATCTCTGAAAGTTGCCACCCAGGTAAATAGTGCGGTGAAGAAGGCATATGGCGTACTGGCTTTTATTGGTAGAGGAATTGAGTTCCGGAGTCCTGAGGTCATGTTGCAGTTGTATAAGACTCTGGTGCGGCCGCACTGGAGTATTGTGTGCAGTTTTGGTCGCCATACTATAGGAAGGATGTGGAGGCACTGGAACGGGAGCAGAGCAGGTTTACCAGAATGTTGCCTGGTATGGAAGGAAGATCATATGAGGAAAGACTGAGACACTTGGGGCTGTTTTCATTAGAGAAAAGAAGGTTTAGGGGTGACTTGATTGAGGTCTAGTGTAGGTTAGGTGGGCTTGGATCGGCGCAGCATCGAGGGCCGAAGGGCCTGTACTGCGCTGTATTCTTCTATATTCTATGTTCTATGTTTTCAATTGGCCTAAATCAGTCTTCTAAGTTAAATACTGACCATTCTGAAGAAACAAACTTTTATTTTCACTTTCACTTTCTGTTAAATGAAGCCAGTGCTAATTCACTCATTTACATATGAGCACATCAGTGAGTTAGAAGTTGGCCACTTTTCCCTTCAAGTCTGCTCTGTTGTTCAATAGGATCGTGGCTGATCTGATTTATCTCCCCAATCCTGCTTACCCACGCTCACCACCTCACTTATCGAGAATCTATCAACATTTCCCTCAGAAAATATTCAGGAACTCTTATCCACAAAAGGCAGAGGAAGTAATGTTCCAAAGATTTGTGTCCCTTTGAGAAGATATTTCTCCACATCTGTGTCTTAAATGATGACTCCTTATTGTCAAACTATGACCCTTAATTCCAGAATCTCCCACAAGAGGAAGCATCATTTCCAGTGTCTCAAACTTTCCAGATCTCTTAATTTCTATCATGTCTTGTTCTTCTAAATTCCAAAGGATGCACACCTTGCATGTCCAACCATTCTTTATAAGACCATCTGCCCATTCTTGTTAATAGTCTAGTCAACCTTCTTTGAACTGCTTCCAATTCATATGCATCCTTCCTTGAGAAGACCATTACAGTGTGCACAGTATGTGTTTTAAGATTTATGGAAGTAAATTACGTAAGTGTTGATGGACGATGAGGAATCAGTAAGCACTCTGAACAGCTAAGTGCATCTTAACTTAATTAAAGATGAATGCCATGAATAAATATTCCAATTACAGTGATTGAAAAAGTCTTTGTAAAGAACACAAGGAAAAAATAAAGCAGAGCAAAAAGAAAATGAACCAGCACCAACTCTATCTGATATGGTTGATTTAATTCCGTGAACTATTGAACATTTGTGCAGTACATTGTCTTAAGTATTCAGTGATAAAAGAGTGAGATTGAATTCTTTCCATGTTTTGAAACTGATTGTATTTGACAGAAAAGGACCGAAATTCATTGCATCTGGAACAAATAGATGTCTCTCATGGGGAAAAAGTTTGATCTGAAGGAAGAACGTTTCTAAGTTTGCTCAGCATTTTATTGGACACTGATAAAGCCCTTGTTATCAAAGTCTGAAAGTTGGAAAGATTCCATAGATAAGCAGTTGTGGTGCATTGTTTCACGATACAGGCTGCTACTGATTGGTTTTCTGACTGCCGCCTCCTCAGTCAAAACACTGGCCAATCTATTTAGGCTGGGGAGGTTTGGATGGAAGGTGTAATATTGGAAAGGTTCTAGTTTGGCTGCAAGAACGGCAGGATACTAATTAGCTTTCCTGTGTTGTGCTCTTTTTTTTTAACATGCAAGTGAACAAATTGTTAGTCAAAACCCCCTCGTATGGGAGTGAGAAGTTACAGCTTAGGCCTTCTGTCGACACTTTGTATTTCTGACTTGAGCATGCGTTAAGTTTCTCTCTAGAATGGTAAGCTGTTAATGGACAATAACCTGATGTGCCCTTGTGTGAGTGTGCCAGGAGTAACATAAATGGCTAAAGATCTTCCTTTACATGTCGTGTGTTGTGACGGAGTTCACGTGAAATCCCCAAATAATAAATAACATTTTATCAAACCATTAGATGCATATTTTAATGCAAGCATTCATTGACAAGCAAGATTGTATGTAACAGCAGGATAGCCAATGACTTTACCCACTTGCTGTGCACACTGATTCTATTGCCATCTTTTCATTCATTCACACAAAAAGCACCGAGATATTCAGGGACGTTAAACTATTTCTTTCCAGAATACAGCAGCGAGTGCCTTAAAATACTCTTTATGCATGGATTCACTTCACTGATATCTTAGGGTTTGCTGCACGTACTTATTAGGGCAGGATCCTCCATCAGAAGATTGGTCGGAAAAACAGGGGCCAGGTAAGTAGGCAATTGTTTTGTCTAGTCATTGCCAGAAAGAGTGGTTTTGATAAAAGCAAATTACTGCGGATGCTGGAATCCGAAACCAAAAGAGAAGATGCTGGAAATTCTCAGCATCTGTAAGGAGAGAAAAGAGCTGACGTTTTGAGTCTAACTGACCCTTTGTCAAAGCTGTGGTTTTGATGTTGTTTGGAAGGTTTTGACCATTCTGAATTGGAATCAAGAAAGCTATCAAAGGTGCTAAGTCCACCTTCTGAAATCAGCTAGGTTTCTGATCCTGAATAGCTACTCAACAAAATAAAAGATAATTTGTAATGCATCAGTAATTTCATTGTCCACTTGAATTAATTGTGTGGTTTAATGATCTCGTGATATTTCAGATAACGGCTTTGCACTGAAGTGATGAGTCCAAGTTCTGAATTGGACTAATTACTACCAACCATGACAATAAGACAAACAGATATTAACAGCACACACAGTGGGGATCTCCGAATGCTGTTTCCAAATAACGAAATACAGCGTGTTTATTTTGGAGGTGCTGTGATTGTTTACAATCCTTTTGTTTGGAAGTTTCCCGGCCTAGCATTCTAATAACCGCTGCAACATCTCAGTAAATAATCAGGTGGATTGTTCTTGTGAAAAAAAATAGGTTTTTATTGCAGGAAATGACTAATCACTGTAACTCATAACAGGATTCCACTAATCCTGTAGGAATTGCTGACCAGAAGGCCTGGTTCTCGGGATGTATTTAGCTGTGGAAGTTTTGCTCTGAAATTGTTCTGTGCTGCTTGTCCTGCAAGTGTTTTGATCCAGGAAATGCATTTTTTTAAAAATAAATGATCATTTAAAATGACCGCAATCTGATAAAGTTTAAAATTGCTAATGCTAAATTACAAAATTTCTCCTCACCATAGTAACAGATTAGCTTATCATTGTACCAATTAAAACTAACTTCCTTTCTAAGTGGGAAATAATATCCCAGAGAACCAGCTCATATAATTTCAGTACACTTCTTTAACCTTTGTAGTTTTTCGGAGATGCATATTGCAAGTATCCATCTCCTTAGTCAACATCCACAGCTCAGCTGTCTGTTTATATCTCTTTTGATCCAATTACTATGAAGAGCCCCAATTGCCCCTTTGTCGAGCTTTTAAGAAGCAAACCCCCCACACAGAAGCTTAGCACCTTCCAAACCTACAACTTCCATCCAGAGTGACAAGGGTAACAGAACACCACCACCTGCAGGTTCCCCTCTGAGCCACTCACCATCCTGACTTGGAAATATTTTGCTGAAAATGTGTTGCTGGAAAAGCGCAGCAGGTCAGGCAGCATCCAAGGAATAGGAGAATCGATGTTTCGGGCATAAGCCCTTCTTCAGGAATGAGGAAAGTGTGTCCAACAGGCTAAGATAAAAGGTAGGGAGGAGGGACTTGGGGAAGGGGCGTTGGAAATGCGATAGGTGGAGGGAGGTCAAGGAGAGGGTGATAGGCCGGAGTGGGGTGGGGGCGGAGAGGTCAGGAAGAAGATTGCAGGTTAGGAAGGCGGTGCTGAGTTCGAGGGATTTGACTGAGACAAGGTGGGGGGAAGGGAAATGAGGAAACTGGAGAAATCTGAGTTCATCCCTTGTGGTTGGAGGGTTCCTAGGCGGAAGATGAGG